>NC_092759.1:86726313-87026313 GCF_047496795.1 Chiloscyllium punctatum | reverse complement strand
TTATTGAATGTTGGGGACAGAACGTTCCGGGTAATCCCTTGATCTGTCCATTACCTTTCCCCCCTACCCACCTCACCAACATGATGTACTGTGCCTGGACACACTGTAACATTAATGGGGTGAGAGACGGAGGCTCCAATCACAGGAATGGGAACTAAAGGCATTGCCAGATCAGCTGAAATGTTGAGATATACCACATTCTCAATACACCTCACAGAACCAGCCCAGACACCATACACCCAGAGGAGATATCTGTTCACCGTGGAACACTGTACAGACAAGGCCAGTGTCCTGCTCACTACAACCCAGCAATCTGTCCAGATTCATCCATTACACTGGTCAATACAACCCAGTAATGTGGCCAGAGTGATACACTGCGAAGACCACAGCAGTGCATTGATCTATAACCCCGGACTAGATATCTGTCCAGCACGGGGAGCTGTGCAGACCACAGCAGGACACTAATGTGTGAACCTGAAACAAATATCTATCCAGCGTGGGGAGCTGGACAGACCACATCATTGCAGTATCTATAAACCTCAACCAGATAGTCTGACCAGCTCAGCGATCTGTGCAGTGATCACCCGTGAATTAATTTGCAAACCAGGAGCAGTTACCCTCTCAGCATGTAGGACTGTGTACCCCACCCCAGTGCATTGATCCGTAACCCAGGAGCAGTTACCCTCCCAGATTGTAGAGCTGTGTACACCACCCCAGTGCATTGATCTATAAACCCGTAGCAGTTACCCTCCCAGCATGTAGGACTGTGTACCCCACCCCAGTGCATTGATCTGTAACCCAGGAGCAGTTACCCTCCCAGCATGGAGGACTGTGTACACCACCCCAGTGCGTTGATCTTAACCCAGGAGCAGTCACCCTCCCAGCATGTAGGACTGTGTCCCCCACCCCAGTGCATTGATCTGTAACCCAGGAGCAGTTACCCTCCCAGCATGTAGGACTGTGTACACCACCCCAGTGCATTGATCTGTAACCCAGGAGCAGTTATCGTCCCAGCATGTAGGACTGTGTACCCCACCCCAGTGCGTTGCTCAGTAACACTGTGTTAGATCCCTGCCCAGTTTGGGGAAACTTGCAGACCGGGCTGGAAGTGACAGGATGTGCAGCTCCCATCCATTTTCAGCTCCATATCCCCATTGTTGCCCTGACAAGGGTGTGCTGTGGGTGTGAACATCACTGCCAGAGAGACTCGGCGGAGGAATCAGTTTAAATATCACCACATGGGAGGGGTTTGGGGTATAGAAAGAGAGGGGGAGACTGAGAGGCAGTGTCATGGAAGGATGTGTTCGAAGGTTTCAGAATTGTGAAATGTAGACACTTCGATAGCATCCTGTAACATGAGCCAGTCTTCCCAGGAAAGATGGGAAAAAGGGATATTGGTTTGAGATCAGATGATGGAGAGTTTTGGATGAGCATTTGTTCCACAGCTTGGTAAATGGAGTCCTTCACGGCTGGAGATATACACCATCACCCAGATGCCCCTGGATATTCCGTGATCCCTGACACTGGGGCCATCTTTAAAAGCCCAAGGGGCACACGATTGAGCTTTCTCCTTTCGGAGCTGCCCTGCACAGTTTACTCCTAGCCTGGCAGATAAGGGACAATTAGACCACGGTTTTTCAACAGGGGCACGGAGGACCTCGTGTAGGGCTAGTACAGAGGGGGACCATTCTCTTCCCAGAGGGGGCGACACAACCAGAAACACCGAGTATGGTCTGAGCTCCCCACCCAACTCAGTGCAGTATCTACGGTCTGAAGAAATGTCCAGCAATACAGGACAAGCATCAATAACCTCCCCCACTCTGTCAGGATAAGGGTCACCGCATTCTCTCTGCTCCCTGACACTCACTGTATATCTGTTATAGCACCGACCCCTGAACAAGGCCCATGTCCACCACTCTCACTGCCGCATGCTGGACCTTCTCTCTCTGTCTCTGTCTGTCTCTGTCTCTCTCTCCCTCTCTCCCCCCCTCCCTCCACTTCACGCCCACACTAATAGCACTGCATGGATACAACACTGTGGACTGACTCCCTCTGGACACCTCAGCATGACCCCCTCCCCACCTACACTAACACTAAGAGCAGGGCCACCCACTCCCACCCTCCCTCCCTCCCATTCCAGGATGGTGGGCTCACAACACATCGTCACCACCACCAGCCTGGAATAGGACAGAAAGGGCAAGCCGGGTTGTGGAGTGCCCGATATCCGTTCCCTCACCCCCCTCCCCCCGCCATGTGGGGAGGACCCTGGTAGGAGCTGGAGGGGACCGGGACGCCTCGTGTGGAGATTCTGAAACATCCACGTCCCACCGACCGAGTAAGGAGCAATGTTCAGTGAAGGGCAATTCTCACTTTAAACCCACTGGCAGCTCCGATTCCCCCACAGCACAACTTAGAAGCTGTGGCCCTGATGGCATCTCCGTTTTTTCTCGAGCTGGTACAAATGGAATCCCCATGGTCTCGGTGGGCAGGAGGGTGGGCTCACAACACATCGTCACCACCACCTCCCAGGAAGGGAGCACGGAGACTCCCTCCTACACCTCCTCCTGTCAACAGCTCAGATACTGAAACTAATCTGTGATAGTTACTGCTCTCCCCACTTGTCCTGATATCTTCAACACTCTGTGCTCATATACACGCAGGACCATCTGCTCCTACACCCCCTTTATAACGGTACAATCTGTTTTAAACTGTCTTTCATTGTCTTTCCTGCCAAAGTGCATCACCTCAAACTGCTCTGCACTGATCCCCATCTGCCATAAACCTGAACACTGCACCAACGTGTGATTGTCCTGTTAGAGTTCCACACTCTCCTCCATAGACTTTACAATTCTTCCAATTTGGTCTTATCTCCAAACATTGAGATTGTCAAAGCATCACAGTCCCCATAAAACAACTGAAATCCTGCCCCACATACACGAGTATGAGCAAGTGAAATGCTGATATATTCATATGGACAGAGTCTATTAATGACATGCTGTCAATGGAGCAACAAAAGTCCTGACACACACCAGACGGAGCGAATGAAATATTGACAAACCACAGAGCCAGAGAAATCCGGAGAGGTCCCACTTATCGATATTCATCAGAGTATAATGTGATGAAGTAGAAAGTGTGTACTGTACCTTTAAGAGAGAGGGAATGCTGTTCTGAACTGAGAGCTTACAAGCACCTGTGATATGAGAGGATGGCAGACCCAGAAACAGTATATTGCTAGAGAGCTGGAGTCGGGTAATAAGCAATTAAGAGAAAGAGGGTCCCAGAGTTGTGAATAGTTCATGTAAAATGTTCACTTTCAGAGTGAAAAAATAAATTGATGTTTTTATTTAAACAGTGGAATTTGGGAGTTCTCTGTCACTCATATTTTAACAGTTTACAAGGCGAATTGAGCATTTTTTAATGTTTCATTTAAGTTACCAGATGAGCTTCACGCTGTGTCCTAACCATCCCCGTGTGTGTATCTGTGTGTCTCTGTGTGGGGCAGGTCTGGTGCTTAAAGTGATGCAATGCCACTCTCTGCTGGCCGCCACGCCACTGCACAGGCAGTGGCAGAGGGTGAAAACCAACAGAGATGCATTCAGAGAGGGGGAGGGAGAGGGCAGCTGCTCACAGCACCATCCAAACTGATGTCTCATCTATGTACTGATCTAAATGTCCTTTAAACTTTGTAACTGTCCCTACTTTCACCACTTCCTCTGGAAGTTCATTCCACACACAAGCCAGCTTCTGTCTTACATAATTACTTTTCATGACTTTTGTCAATCTTTTTCCTCACACCTTAAAAATCCCTCAATTTTGAATCCCCAAATCTCGGAAAAGACACCAGCCCTTCAGCATCTCTGTAACCCTCACTACTTTATAAACCTCTGTAAAGTTACTGCTTAATCTCATATTCTTCAGTGAAAAAAGTCCCAGCCGATCCAGCCTCTCCTTATAGCTCACTCCCTCCTTTCCCAGCAACATCCAGGTTAATCTCTTCTCAATCCTCTCCAGCTTAATAATATCAACGTCAGTAATATCAAAGTGAATAGTCAAGGTATTTTCTAAGGGTACTGGGAGTCCAAAACTAGAGGACATAGGCTTAAGGTGAGACGGGAAACATTTAAAAGTAACCTAAGGGGCAGCTTTTTCACCCAGAGAGTGGTGTGCCTATGGAATAAGCGGGCAGGATGACCAGGCTGAACACAGAGGTCTCACCAATGTCCTGTACACCCTCAACATGACATCCCAATTCCGATACTTAAAGGTCTGACCAATGAAGACAAGTGTGTTAAACACTTTCTTAACCACAAGATCTATATGAGGCGCAAATTTTAAAGAATTAAACCTGACGGCCTAGGTTTCTGTACTACAGCACTGCCAAAGGCTCTTCTTTTAATTGTAATGGTCCTGCTGTTGTTTGATTTACCAAATCCAATACCTCGCATTAATCCAAACTAAACTCCATCAGCCACCCCTCAGCCCAGTGTGTGATATTACTGCCACTTCACCCTCCCCCTTCAATTTTAAAATGCCCATCTCCCTCTCCAGGAGGCCTGCACACTCCGGCCTTGATGTTCACAAAGACCCTGAGCTTGGTTTGCCTTGTGTGGTTAGGGGGAGGAGGGACAGATTGCAGACACAGTCAGTGAGGAGGAGAGGCTGGACAGTAATCGGCAGCCTGGTGTCACTTCATGGTTTTAGGAAAAGGGGAGTCACACGTGAGAGTTGGGGAAGAGTGATCGGTATTTTAGGGTCAGAAATTAAGCTCTTCCTTCGTCTCTGGTGTTCAGTAATAAATATCTGTTTGAGACCCTTCATTGGGCAGAGTGTGTCTGCAGGATTTCTTTCCTTAATATTGCAGACTACAGATAATAGCAATTAAAGATGTTTATATTTAATTTCAATTGCACACCACGTACACTCAATATCCTACAGTTGAGACAAATATTTTGCATTTGTTTAACAATACAAAGTGTTATGTGTAGTTCAGTATTGGTAACCTGATTATAATAAATCTACATCGAGCTGAAAGTGGGCATTAAAATATGACCCAACATCTGGGTATGGTAGTGTAGTGGGTAGTGTCCCTGTCTCTGAGCCGGGCTCTGGATTTGAATCCAATTCCTGAACTTGTGTGGTGGTGTTCCTAGCTCTGGGCTAGAAGGCCTGGATTCAAGTTCTGTCTGCTGCAGAGGTATGTCCCAGCATGTCAGGACAGTCTGATGAACAAACACACAGGAGAATAATGTTCCAGCTTTATGGGTATTGTCGAGTGATGCTCGTGTCCCTACCTCCGGGCACAAAGGTCCAGGCGTAAATCCCACAGAGGTTTCTCAGGATACATCTGAACAAACTGATTAAAATGGATTTAGAATTGTGACTTGGTGGAGAGGGAAGAGGTGTCAGTATTGAATTTCAGAATTTAGGCCCAGGATGACTGAAAGTACAGCCATTCATGTTGATTGGGGTCACATTTTGCAGCAGTAAAGGTTTATAAAAACAAAATGGCCATAGATAGGGTGAGTAGTCAGGGGTTTTTCCCCAAATTTGGGGTGTCCAAAACTAGAGGGCATTGGTGGAAAGTGAGAAGGGAAAGGTTTTGAGGAGACCTAAAGGGCACCATTTCACACAGAGGGTGGTGTGCGTATGAAATGAGCTGCCAGAGGAAGTGGTGGAAGATGGTACAACTACATCATCTGGGTACTGAGAGACCTGGCGAGCTTTTCCAGCAATTTCTGTATTTCTTTAAAAAATGCATTCAGTTTAACACAGGTATTCTGAATAAATTAAACATTTTTATTTTTTAATGACGCAGGGACATATAAACATATCTTCAAATTAACCAAGACCAGTTTCTGCGAAGGGTATGGCTCTGTGTATGACAGCAGCAATGATGCACCTACATGGAACAGGGAATGTGATGGAGACATAGATTGGGCAATGTACAAGGAGACCTCACATGGTCCAGTTTGGGACAGGATAACATTACTGTGTGATTGAACTCAGAGAGGGAGAAAATGTAATCTGCCTGAGAAGGAATGGCCTATTGAACTCTCTCTCCTTCATTGTTCCTCATCACAGCAATGGGTGCGAGTTAAAAATCCTCTACAGTCATCGTTACCATTCTTATTTTTATGGAATCCCTGCAGTGTGGAAACATGCTCTTCGACCCAACAAGTCCATACCAACATTCCTAACCCATTCCCCTATATTTACCTCTGACTATTGCACATAACCTAGAAATCCCTGAACACTACGGACAATTTAGCATGACCAATCCACCGAACCTACACAGTTTGTTGAAGGAAACTGGATCACCCATTAGAAGCTCACACAGACAAGGGGAGAATGTGCAAACTCCACACAGACAATCACCCAAGGCTGGAATCGAACGCAAGTCCCCAGTGCTGTGAGGCAGCAGTGCTCACCACCGTACTCCCCTTTGGATGATCCCGAACCAGAACTCACTGGAATCTCCTCACTGTCTAAAGCAAAGGGAATTCGGCCAAATCCGAACTCTCCCAGGATGAAATCCCATTGCTAGCAGCTGTGTGAGTACAATATATTCAGAAGCAGAATAATGTTTTGGACAATCTCACAATTTTTCCTTTGTCACGATTTTCAATACTATTTGGACCAAGTTATTTCAAGTTAAAATTGCAGAGATTTTGTGTGTGTGTGTGTGTGTGTGTGTGTGTGTGTGTGTGTGTGTGTGTGTGTGTGTGTGTGTGTGTGTGTGTGTGTGTGTGTGTGTGTGTGTGTGTGTGTGTGTGTGTGTGTGTCAGCATTTTTTGAAAGGGAAATATTGATTATATAATTGCAATACCCAAACAGTTTGCTATTCATCTTTCCATCATAGTTTGAGTAACATTGCTCTGGATCATAAACGTCTTGTTTTAGCAGATTAAAGAAACTAGCGAGACTTGTTCCTAAAACTGACCCTGACCAAGTGTGAGACAAATATCTTCGGCCATATCACCAACCTGGTTACATTTAACATTTGCTGTGAGCAGTGGAGGAGTGGGACTAGAAAAAGAAACAGTGACCCCAAAAAGCCAGGGAACTATAGACCGGTGAGCCTGATGTCAGTGGTGGGTAAGTTGTTAGAGGTGATTCTGAGGAATACCATTTACATACATTTGGGAAGGCAAGGGCTGATCGGAGTAGACAACGTGTCTTTCTGCATGGGAAATCATGTCTCATTAATTTGGTGAGTTTTTTGAAGAGGTGACAAAGACGATTGATGAAGGCAATTTGGTAGACATTGTCTATATGGACTTCAGCAAGATGTTCATTTAAAGAACAAAGACCAAAGAAAATATACAGCCCAGGAACAGGCCCTTCGCCCTCCAAGCCTGATGCGTTCCAAATGTACTGTATAAATCTATCGGTCAATTCCTAAGCATCTGTCTTCCGCTGCTCCCCACCTCCTCATGCCTCTGTCCAGACACATCTTAAATGAATTGACCGTGCCTGCCTCTACCACCTCTGCTAGCAACGCGTTCCAAATGTCCACCACCCTCCGTGTGAAGTACTTACCGCGTGTATCCCCCTTAAACTTTCCTCCTCTCACTTTGAAAGCACAACCTCTCATTATTGAATCCTTCAACCTGGGAAAAAGCCTGTCTCTCTCCACCCTGGCTATCCCCTTTATGATTTTGCAAACCTTTATCAGGTTCCCCCCCCCCTCAATCTCCTTTTATCTAGTGAAAATAAACCTAACCTACTCAGCCTATCTTCATAGCTAAAATTTCATTCTGATTGGTAGACAGATTAGTAAGTTTCAGTCACATGGGATACAGAGGAAGCTAGTCACAACTAGCTTGAAGGAAGAGGGGTGTTTTCAGACTGGAGGCTTGTGAGCAGCAGTGTGCTGTAAGAATCAGTACTGAGTTCACTGCATTTCATCATTTATGTAAAGGATTTAGATGTGAATATGGGGGCCATAGTTAGTAAGGTTACAGATGACAACAGAAAGGTGGTGTAGTAGATTATCTCAGAGTACAACAAGACCGCAATTAGATTGGACAAAGGGTCAAGGAGTAACAGATGAAGTTTAATTTAGAGAAATTGAAGCTTTGCATTTTGAGAAGGCAAATCAGGGTAGACATTATATACTTCATGGTCAGGTCCTGGGGCGTGTTGTGAAACAAAGGGACACAGGGCTGCAGGTACATTGTTCCTTGAAAGTGGAGTTGCAGGTAGACAGAGTGGTGCAGAAAACATTTGGCACATTTGCCTTAATCAGTCAGAGCATTGAATATAGGAGTTGTGGTGGTATGTTGCATCTATACAGGATGTTGGTGAGGCCACTTTAAGAATACTGCGTACAACTCGGTTTTCTGCAGAAATGACTTACACAGATGTCCCAGGACTGGAGGTTTGAGCTTTAGGGAGAGGCTGATTAGGTTGAGGTGTTTCCCCCTGGAGTGTCAGAGGCTGAGGGGTGACATTATAGAACTTTATAAAACCATCAGGGGCATGGATATTCTGAACAGCCACGTTCTGCTCCCCAGGGTAGGGGAGTCCAGAACAAGAGGGCAGAGGTTGAAGGCGAGAGGACGAATGATTTAGAAGGGACCTGAAGATAAATGTTTCACACAGAGCGTAGTGTGTGTACAGAAAGTGCTGTCAGAGGAGGTGCTGAAGGCGGTTACAATCGAACATTTAAAAAGTATCTGAGAGGAGGGATATTGGCTAAATGCCAGCAAATGGGACTTGATCAGATTTGATATCTGATCGTAGTGAACAGATTGGACTAACGGGTCTGTTTCTGTTCTGCATGACTCTCTGATTCTATAAGAGGGATGACGAAAATTCTGAAAGGACCTTTCAAGTGGGAATTCTCTTCACTGGAAGTTTATTGTGCCTCTATGTTCTAATTGATTGAAAGCTGCATTACTAAATATTTGACAGAGAAGTGAGTCACAGATATTGGGATACAGACAGGAAAGTGGGCCTGGGACCCCAACCTGATCAGCAACAATCTTAATTCCTGGTGGAGAAGGGTCAAAATATCTAATGACCCACTCCCGCTCCTCAGTCCCATGTTTCTGTGTTCTATTCAGCCCCTCATACCTGCTAGGCAGGAATAGTTGGAGGCCACCTACTCCTATGGCCTGGTGCACAGAAACAGAGGAAACCATTCAGCCTCTCAATACTGTCACACACGCTTTGATGTGATTTGGGAAATGTCATTGGAAAATCCAGGCACGGGTATGAAAGAGTCCCCTCATCTCTCTTTATAGAGCTTCCCCTCTCTGCAACTTGTGCTTCAGTTGTTGGTCACGTTGTAGACTCAAGATTCACTGTGAATGCAGCCCATATACCTCACCCACAGATGGCTCACAAAATCATCTGCTCTTCCTGACTGCAATATTCAAAAACATAACATCCATGAAAATAACTCCCACTACCTTTCCAATAACAGCCTGTGAGAATATCAGAAACAGGGGCAGGTTGTTCACGCCCAAGCTTGCCTTGTCCTTCACTAAGATCGTGACTGATCTGCTCCTGGTCTCAAATCATCTTTCATACCCAATTCTTCATAGCCCTCACCACTCTGACAGGTCAATATCCATCGACCTCCTCTTCAAATACTTTCAGTAATCTCGCTCCCAGAACACTCCTGAGAAGTGAAATCCTGACATTCAAAAGCATTTTTTGAAGAAAACACTTGTTGCTCCTATATCATGGCCTATTGATATGAACAAAAGAAGTTGAGACAAGGGTTCAGGTAAAAATGACTGGCCCTGATATTACGGCAGTGGTTGGCTTTTGTTGACATCAAGGAGCTTAACAAAACTGCACTTAATGGGAATCAGAGTAACCTCTCCAGTGTTTGGAGTCAATCATGGCACAAAGGAAGAAGGGCATCATCTCAGTCCTGGGCCAGCTCTGAGGGAGATCCTCAGGGTAGCTTCCTCTTCACAAACATCTTCAGCTGCTTCATCAATGTCTCCCCACCTTCACCCTCCCCACCATAAGATCAGAAGTGGGGATGGTCACCGAACATTCCACAATGTTCAGAACATTTTGTCCCCCGTCAGCTCCTGAACCAGTCTGTGTCCGTGTGCAGCAAGACCCAGACTCCATTGAGACTTGTGCTGTTAAAGTGTCGGTAACATTCATCTACCAGCACTGCCTGACACTGCACATTGCCACAGCAAAACAAGAGTTCATTCGGCACCTCACGCTGGTTTCACAGGAGTATGAGGAAGCCATTCAGCCCATTGACACTATTGGAGAAGAACAGGGACAGCCCATTCAGTGCCTCCAGCCTATTACTCAGAAAGAGAAGGAGTCTAGTGTGATGGACCACACCAGAGCGCCTGGAAAATATTTGAAGGCGTTAGCCTGGACTCTATTTTTATTTTAATGGAAATGTAAAGTGTCTGTTCTAGACGCAATGTGACTGGTCAAAGTACTGGGTGTGAAGCAAAACACCATTTATTGAAACACGAAAGATAAAATGAAATCAAAGAAAGAGGAATCTAGGATAACTTAATTCTATTGGACAAGTTAACAGAATAATGGACCTAGGAACTATTACTAATGAACTGTTCCAATATAGGAAAATCCCATAAACAAAGCCCTTGGCAAAAGGAATATTCAGACACAGAATGTCACAAACATTTCTCTAATCCAGGAATTAAAAACAGCACCAAGAGAAAACTCAGGGAAAATAGCAGGAGACATTCACTGAAGCTTCCAACTCTGTGGAGACCCCAATAGTTTCTGATGTTACTGAGAAACCAAAACCTAGCGATCCTAATCTGTGAGAGCTGGTCACACCCATTCAGGCTGCATTAAAATAAACACAAGGCCTCTCTCGTTGTTTCCTCGAGTGGTCTTAACGAGCCCGCTTGGTAATGGTTGTTCAATCTCCCTCTTAAAAGAAACCCGGACAAAATAACCTCTTAAAACTGCAGCATCATCACACTTATCAGTACATCGAGCTTTCAAAAAGAACCAGGGGTAAGCCAATTTGGCCCTTGACCCTGTCCAATCGGACGAGGAAGAAGCCATTCAGTTCCTTGGGTCACTTTCACAGCAATGGATGAGGCCATTCAGCCCCTTGAGTCACTTTCACAGGAACAGTAAGAGGCCATTCCCCCCTCAACGGACTTACACAGGGACAGAATGAGGCAATTGATGCTGATTCCTGATGAATGGCTTATGACCGAAACATCGATTCTCCAGCTCCTCGGATGCTGCCTGACCTGCTGTGCTTTTCCAGCAATCGACGCTGTACTCTGATCTCCAGCATCGGCAGTCCTTACTGTCTCCAGAATGATGCTCCAACATGATGAACAAGTGGAGCAGAGTCTGCACAGATAGACTGCTCCATGTTGTTCCTCCTGGCTCCGTTCCTTATAATACACACGTGGGACTTTAATGTGGTTTTCTAGTGGTGAGGAGGGAAGCCATATGTCTTGTGTGAAGTCTCAAGAAGGCATATTTCATCTCTGAGATGCCAGCCTGGTGTTCTCTGTGCAGGGCGGAAGCTGTTGAGAAAAGCTACCTGTTTCAGATGGAAGGTATTGTGGCTGCTGTTGGGGATTGTGAGCAACATGAGGTTCAGTACGGGTTCACTCGCCAACTGCACAGTTAATTTAGGCATATAAACTATTAGGAAGGTCACGTTAGACTGATGAATGGACTCTGTAAGTTCAAATAGTGCTGATCTTGTTCATGTTGATCACGTCTAGTGCACGTCCTGTTCAGTATAACCTGTATGCCTTACTCTGTCCAAGTCTATTTCCACCCTATGATCTGTCTGGCCATGTTTACTATGATCTGCTTCACTGCTCATAAACAAAGTGTTTCCCTGTACTGAGGTACAAGTGACAATAAATCAAACCAATCAATCCTGGGTAAAGTATGGAATTTCTCACCCTATCAATGTGTCTTTTGGAAATAAGTGATCGCTGCCACTCCTCGTGTTTCAGCGTCACCATTTCTTCGTCTCTCACAGTTCTACAGATTAAACACTCAGCTTCTTCACTCTATCCTCATGTTACCATCACCGGTGTCTGTGGTAAGGAGACTATTCCTTACAAAGGAGATCAAATCTGTAGAGAGCGCCCCTAATGCTCTCTCAGCAAGGCTCTGCAACAGCAGGAAGATGGCTTTACTTATGTACTCGAATCATCTTACAATGAAGGACAGCATACCATTGACTGCACCCATTACTTACACAGGGTTTGATTCGGAGCAGTCAGCATAGATTTGTGAGTGGGAGATCATGCTTCCCAAATTTGTTAGAGTTCTTTGATGAAGTGACCAGGAAGGTTGACGAGGACAGAGTGGTAGACGTAGTCTCCATGGATTTCAGTAAGGCCTTTGATAAGGTTCCAGTGGCAGGCTGCTCTGGAAGGTTACATCACGTGGAATGCTGGGGGAACTGGCCAATTGGATACACAGTTGGCTTGATGGTAGGAAGCAGAGGGTTTAGTGGAAGGATACTTGTCAGACTGGAGGCTGTTATATATGATTATCTATGATTATCTATGACTGCAGACACATATACTTGTGTTAAAACTTTTCAATGATCTCTGAATCGGCCAAGCAAGACACTGTATTGTATCAAACTGCTCTGACGTCTTAAAAGGATAATCCTGGACAGAACACCCGTCCTCAGCCTTAGTATCGGAAAAAGGGAACGGGAAACATAGTCCTGCTGACCCTGCAGAAACCTCCTTCCTAACATCTGAGAGCTTGTGACAGCATTTAAACAGTTTTCCCACAGACTGCACAGAAACATCAGGAATGGAGTAGGCCATACAACACATTGAGCCTTCCTCATTGTCGTTCATGTTGAAACATCTCCACAATGCACTTATCCCATATATATATATATATATATATATATATATATATATATATATATATCCGTTCATGTGATTAACCGTGGGAAGCTATAAAATAGGAAGTGCAGTAGTCCCTTTGGTCCATCGAGTTTGCTCCCAATTAAATACAATGATACCTCGACCTTTATTTCCACACCGTACTCCTGCTCTCCCACCATCCCTTTCCTGTCTCTAAACCTGTATTTATATTCAGTGTCTTGGTTTCCATGTGCGAGCACATTCCCCAGTCTCTGAGGCCAGACGTTTATTAGCATCTCAGTACAGAATGGCCTGTCTGTATCTAATACTGTGGCCCCTTGTTTTAGACATCACAGCCTGGGGAATTATCATCCCTGCTTCCATTCTGTCTCACCCTGTCAGAGTTTTATATATCTCACTGAGATCATCACACATTTTCCTAAACCCCATGGAATACAGGCCCAGTCGCCCCCAAACTCTGCTCCCACAGCAAGCCTGTCATCGTAGAGATCGGTCTGGTCATCTTTCGCTACTCTCCCTCAATGTCAGGTTTGCCCTTTATTAGGTACAGAGACCAAACCTGCACACAATATTGCACAATGTTCAAGATGGGGTCTTACTAAGGCCCTGTACAGCAGCAGTAAGACACCCTTACTCCTGGACTCAAATCCCCCTGAAATGAAGGTCAACACCCCATTTACCTTCCTAACTGCTTTCTGCTCCTGCAATATTGCTTTCAGTGACTGGTCTGCAGGGAGATCCAGATCCTTTGCAATGTTACAGCTCTCCACTTGGTAGGTCTATGTACACTGGGCCGCGTGTGAATGCCATTCCCAGTATTGCCTTGTGGGTTCAGACCTCACTGTGCTGCAGGGACCTCGGAGGGCCGCGCAGAAGGAAACAACAAAAAGGAGCAAGCGTCCCTTTGTAGATCAACATGTTTCAAACAATCCCTTTTCAAACGATAGGCTTCCATTCTATTGTTCCCACCAAAGGGCACACTGTCACCTCTCCCCACAGTGCTCTCCATCTGCCACGTATTTACCCATTCACTTGTCTTAGTCACCTTGAAGCTTTTTTACAACCTCCTCACCCACTCACAATCCAACATCCTTTAGTTCTATCAGCAGGTTGGGATATATTGTATTTGATTCCTGCAACCAAATGTTTAATGGGTATTGTGAACAGATGGGGCCTGAGCACCGATCTCTGTGATATGCCAGCAACCTTCCTCTGTTATTTTATTTTAAATAATATTTATTTCCTGAATCTGGGTGTGACTGGCTGGGCCAGCATTTATTGCCTGTCCCTAGTTGCCCTTGAGAAGGTGGTAGTGAGCTGCCTTGTTGAACCGCTGCAGTCCACTGTGGATTCAGTGATGGTAAAACCATTGAATGACAAGGGGCAGGTTAGATTGTATTTTAGTGGTGATGTTCACGGTCTGGCATTTGTGTGGCGTGAATATTGCTTGCCACTTGTCAGCCTGGATACTGTCCAGATCTTGTCGCATTTGGACATGGCCTGCTTCAGTATCTGAAGAACCACAAATGTTGCTGAACATGGTGCAATCATTGGCGAACATCCCCACTTCTGACCTTAAAATGGAGGCAAGGTCATTGCTCAAGCAGCCCTGAAGATATTTGGGCCTAGGCCACTGCCTGAGGGACTCCTACAGACTTGCCCTTGAGCTGAGTTGACTGGCCTTTATCAACCATAACCATCTTCCTACGTGTTCGGTATGATTCTAACCAGCGGGGAGTTTGCCCCTGATATCTATTGATTCCAGTGTTGCTAAGGCCCCTTGATGCCACACTTCGTCGAAGGCAGCCTTCTTTTAAAGGGCTGTCATTCTCACCCCACTTCTGGAATTCAGCTCTATTGTCCATGTTTGAACCACGGTAATGAGGTCAGGAGCTGAGTGGCCCTGGTGGAGCCCAAACTGAGCGTCACTGACCAGGTTATTGCTGATCAGGCGCTGCTTGAAACCACTACGACCTTCCACCACTTTACTGATGATCGAGGGTAGACTGATGGGGTGGTAATTGGCCGGATGGGATTTGTTCTGCTTTTTATATACAGGAGATACTCGGGGTAATTTTCGACGTAATCGGGGAAATGTCATTGTTGTAACTGTATTGGAACAGCTTTGCTAGGGCAGTGACAAGGTCTGGAGCACAACTTTTCAGTACTATTGCCAGAGTGTTGTCAGAGTATGTACCCTCTGGAGTATCCAGTGTCTCCAACTGAATCTGGAATTCGCGTGGACTGAACCAAATTGGCTGATGACTGGTAACTGAATTGTTGAGGACCACTGGAGGAGGCTGAGGATCATCATCCACTCAGCACTTCTGACTGAAGATTATTGCGAATGCATAAACGTTATCTTTTGCACTGAAGTTCTGGGCTCTTCCATCATTAAGGATGGGGATACTTGTGGAATCTCCACCTCCAATGACTTGTTTAATTGTCCATAACTATTCTCAACTAGAAGTTGAAGGAGTGCAGAGACCTGAACCGTTGCTTGTGGAATCACTTAGCCTGTCTGTCACTTACTGCTTGTGCTGTTTTGTGCACAAGCAGTCCTGGTTGGTGGCTTCATCAGGCTGGCACCTCATTTTCAGGTATGCCCGGCGCTGCTCCTGCCCTCCTGCACACTCCATTGAATCAAGGTTGATCCTCTGTCTTGATGGTAATTGTTGTGAGGGGGATATGCCAGGCCATGAGGTTGTGGTTGAGTACAATTCTGCTGCTATCGATGCCCCACAACACGTTATGGAAACCCAGATTTGAGCTGCTAGATTTGTTTGAAGTCTGTCCCATTTAGCACGGTGATAGTGCCACCCAGAATTATGGAGGTTATTCTCAATGTGAAGGTGTGACTTTATCTCCACAATGACTATGCAGTGGTTACTCTTAACAGATACTGTCATGGACAGATACTTGTGCAACTGGCAGATTAGTAAGGCTGTGGTCAAATATGGCTTTTCCCTCTTGTGGGTTCCTTCACCACCTGCCGTAGACCCTGTCTATCAGTTATATCCTTTAGGACACGGCCAGCTCAATCCGTACTGCTGCAGCTGAGCTATTCTTGATGGTGGACATTGAAATCCCTCACCCAAAGTACGTTTTGTGCACTTGCCACCCTCAGAGCTTCCTCCAAGTGTTGATCAGCATAGAGGAGTACTGACTCATCAGTTGGGAGAGGTTGGTACATGGTAATCAGCAGGAGATTGCCTTTCCCATGTGCAAACTAACGCCATGAGACTTCATGGGATACAGGTCACTGTTGAGGACTCCCATAGCAATTCCCTTCCAACTGTATCCCACTGTGCCGCCATTTCTGTTGTGTATGTCCTGCTGGTGAGAGAGGAGATATCCGGGGAAGATGATGGGGTGTCAGGGATATTGTCATACTCACAGAACCATACCTTTCATACAATGTCAGGCTGTTGCTTCACGTGTCTTTTTATTTCTATCCACTGTTTCCTGCCAGCTGTCCCATTCTAGAAGCATGGTCATATATTCACCCCAAACCACGAAGATTTGATTTTGCAAACTAGGCTGGGAGGTTTATCAACATTTTTTTTCTGAAAATCCACGTGTTTTACATCCATTGCTTCTCTTTCATTTGTTTCCCAGTCAGTTTCTGAAACATAATTCCCATTTCATAAATCTATGTTAGTGTTGTCTATGACCATTATTTTCAGTCCCAATAATTTCTCCCAAACCATTTACTTACTATGTTCAATATTCCATGTACTATTTCGTTTCCCACACTGCACTTTCCTGGTATTGTCAGAAAGTTCTGTGAAGACAGAACTGAAGTAGTGGATTCATAGTTTTCCCATTTCCCTGTTCCCCATTCTCCAGTCTCTGGTTTCAAACTAGAAGGAACCCACACTGTTTTTTCATACTTCTCACATTGACATAATTTGACAAGCTATAACAGTTCACTCTTATAACCTTTGTGAACATTATCTTCAGAAACCTATCAATTCTTGTGTTAAGCTGCTCAGCTCCACATCATACACGCACAGGAGCATCGTCTCTGTACCAACAGAAATACAGCACGATCTTTTTTAGTCCCACTTTCCAACACCAGGCACACAGCCTGGAATGTTATGGCACTTCCAAGTGCTCGTCCAAGTACACTTAACGATTGAGAGGTTAGCCGTGATAACTCCCCTCTCAGGAAGTACATTCCAGAACTCAGCACCCTCTGGGCGAAAAAAAGTAATCTTTAAATCCTCTCTGAACCTCAAACCCTTCACTTTAAGGTGTGCTCCCTTGTTCTTGACCCTCTGTCTAAAAGGAACAGCTACTGTCTATCCACCCTGTCCATGCCCCTTGTTAACTTTTCCTTCTGAATCACATCCCCCTCAGCCTCTCTGCTCCAAAGTAAAAAAACTGAGCTTATCCAGCCTCTCTCCATAGCTGATATGCCCCATTCCAGGGAATATCCTGGTGAATCTCCTCTGCAACCCCCTCCAGTACAATCACATCCTTCATGTAATGAGGCTGCCAGAATGACATACAGTACTGTATCATGGACTAAACCAAGCCCTGTATAACACTTATAATATACTCCCTGATTAATAAACGCTACACCCAAAGTTCAATTCTTAACTAGTCCATTACCCTGTTCAGTCACATTCAGGGACGTGTGGAGAAACACCCTGTGAGCTCCCTAGTGTGCTGCCTATCATTGTGTACACCCCATGTCTGGTTCCTCCTTCCAAAGTACATCACCTCATACTTATCAGGATCACATTCCATCTGCCATTGATCTGCCCATCTGATCATTCCACTTGTATTTTCCTGTAAAATCAGAACTTCCTCCTCACTACGAAACACCCGGCCAATCTTTGTGTCAAACACAAACTTACTTATCACAACTCCCACCCCTCCACCCACTCCCCCTCCAGATTCATATCTATACCATTTATGAATGCTACAAACAATAAGGGACACAACACTGATCCCTGTGGTACACCAGGGGACACTGGTCTCCAGTCACACAAACAGCCTTCTCCCACCACCCTCTGCCTCCTGACACTAAGACAATTTTCGCTGTAACTTTTCAAGTTATCCTTGATACTCTGAGATTTTACTTTATTTTTTTCAGTTTCCCATGCGGAACTTTGTCAAAGGCATTGCATCAAAACGAAATAAGCGACCTCCTCAAACTAATTCAATCAAATTCATTAGATGTGACTTCACTCTGATAAAGTCATGCTGATTATCCCTGATCAAGCCTTGCCATTCTGATTGGAGTTCAATTTTCTCCTTCTCTATTTTCTCCAGTAGTTTCCCGAACAGTGATTTAATACTCGCTCGTCTCGAGTTTTCTGGTCTTTCTCTACCACCCTTACTGTGAAGTGCAATCATAATAGCTGTTCTCCAGTCCTCTGGCACCTCCCCTATTGTCAGATTCTAATTAAAATTTCCAGTTAGCGTCCTTCCTCCCTTGACTCCAACATTATCCAGACCTGCAGATTGGTCCAATTTTATACCAGACAAAGCCTCAAACCGCAGCTCGTATTTTACATCAATCTCTTTCCAAGAGCTTTCCAGTCCATCTTCTCGAATTCTGTACCCGCATCCTCCTTCTCCCAAGTAAAACAGCTGTGATGTTTACATGTAACAATCTATCAATGTTCTCCGGTTTGACACACTGATTGCCCCTTTGGTTTCTATTGGACACTAACTGTTTGCTGATTATTCTGTTCTACTTGACCGTGTAGAATATCATGGGATTCTCCCTCATCTCTCCTGCTTGCACTTCTCCATGTCCCTCGGTTGTTGTCTCCCCTCTGTGTTTCTTAGTTTCACTAAAATCACCTCTCATCTTTTGAAACTCGAGATCACAGGTTGTTTTTCCACATCAGACAATCTTGCCATTTTAGGGATTAATCTGGAGAATACCTTTTGCAGTTCGTCTGTAGTATATTCTATCTTAGATTGGGACTCCAAACGGTACATAATACTCTCAGTTTAGTCTCAGCAACACTCTGTGCAGCTGGCGCATGGCATCTTCTATATTTCAATTACATTCACATGAATGTAAACCTAATTTTTCGTTTCCTATTTGCTTGTGTTTAGATTACATTGCGTTACAGTGTGGAAACAGGCCCTTCGGCCCAACAAGTCCACACCGACCCGCCGAAGCGCAACCCACCCATACCCCTACATTTACCCCATACCTTACACTACGGGCAATTTAGCATGGCTACTTCACCTGACCTGCACATCTTTGGACTGTGGGAGGAAACCGGAGCACCCGGAGGAAACCCACACAGACACTGGGAGAATGTGCAAACTCCACACAGTCAGTCACCTGAGGCGGGAGTTGAACCCGTGTCTCTGGCGCAGTGAGGTAGCAGTGCTAACCACTGTGCCACTGTGCCGCCCAGTTCTTCCCAATTCCTTTCACTTTAACTTTTCTTATGATGTTAGTGGGAGATTTCTTAAAAAAGATCCTCTTGAATATCCAACTTTACGTTATCCATTGGCTCCTCCTTGCCTACGTCCACAAGAATCATCTTCAAACCATTCCAAAAAATGTTTGCCACTTATGGTTTTCGTTTCATCGATGCATTATTATCCTCCCCAGTTTTCCCATTACCTTCTATATATCCAGTAACACGTTCTTTATAATCGAGCCCAACAGACACCCGACCGCGGATGACAAGTTACTGATCTGTAGTTCACCACTCTCCATCTTCATCCTTTCTTAAACTGTTGGATAATATTTGTAACCTTTGCCTTATCCAGATTAGCTAAATATCTTTCGGGAATGTATTGGAAAACAACGTGATAATCTGCGATGCACTCAATATGCCTATTGCTGCTTCCTCTGAAATTCTTGCATGAAGTACATCTGATCTGTCAGATTTATAAATACTCAATCCAGCTTCCTTTTAAAACATGACCTCAACACTTATAAGAATGATCTTAGACTTTACTTACACAAGGTCCATGGTCACTTGGTATTTCTGGGAGACTTTCTGGATATTCTGCCTTGAAGATAGACACAAAGAAACTGTTTCTTTTCCCTGCGATTTCTCTATTGTCTTCAACAAATTATTCTGTCCGCACAACCACTGTTCCATATTTGACCTTGTTTTTATTTTTGTTTCATACGCTGATGTACTTTTTTTTTAGCAGTCTTTATGTTTTTCTTTTGTTTGTATGCTTTTTCGCTTTTTGATTTTCTTTTCTTGGTCATCCGTTGCTGGGTCCTATTTTTCTCCGAATCTACTGGCTTACTAAGGTACTTGGCATTTTTCTAAGCTAATTCCTGTGATCTAATCGATACTTGAAGGTGAGGCTGAAAGGGTTAGGTCGGAGAGGCGGGTGGACCAGATTGATCAGAAGGAAGATGAACACATAGGAACGTTCAAAAGGGGGGAGGATGCTGAGTTGGAAGATTGGACTAGGATAAGGTGGAGTTAGGGTAAATGGGGAAACTGGTGAAACCTACATTAATCCCCTCTGGTTGGAGGGTCCCCAGGTAGAAGAGGAACCTTTCTTCATCCATGCTTCGGGTGGTTAGGGTTTGGCAATGGAGGAGGCCCAGGACTCTCACGTCCTTGGCAGAGTGGAAAGGGAAGTTAAAGTGTTCAGCCACAAGGCGGTGGAGTTGGTCAATGTGGCTATCCCAGATATGTTCTCTGAAATGATCCACCTGCCTTACCAAAGTAGAGGAGACCACACTGGTTTTAATGTATGTAGTAGATGAGGCGTTCTGTCTCCCTTCATCACCTATCACTTTCAACCCCACCTTCATCCACCTATCGCATTCCTAGCTACCTCCCTCCTGCCACACCGCCTTCTCATTTATCTCTCAGCCCCGTTCATCATAAGCCTCATTTATGTTGAAGGGCTTATGCTCAAAACGTCAATTCTCCTGCTCCGAGTACGCTGCCTGACTGTGCTTTTCCAGCACCACACTCTTCAACTCTGATCTTCCAGCACACACTCTTCGACTCTGATCTCCAGCCTCTGCAGTCCCCAATTTCTCCTCACACCTTCAGGGCTTGCATGATTCAGATTTATGACAGTTACTTCAAATAAAACAAAAACTACCGTGTACTCAAACAGCATAAAAGAAAACCAATGCACTGTGGTCACTGTTCCCAAAAGGTCCTTTCCAGCAAAGTTTTCAATTCGTTCTTTTGATCATTCAACATCAATTTCTAAATAACCTGATCTCGAGCTCCGTGCTCGACAAAATGTTAATGCCACCATCTAACACATTCTCATGAAATCCATTTTCCCACCATTAGCATTCAGTTGGGTTAACACAGTTTAGATATAATGTAAACAGGACATTATTACTGCAGGACCCACAAATGTGTATATCTCATTTCCCGTTTTATAACATGTCCAGCATTTGTATTGCAGCTTTCACTTTGATATATAACTCCCATCAATGTTTCCTTCTCCTTGCTGTTTTTGCACTCCACCTTACTAGATTCTGGAGAATCTGAGCGACGTGGGTTTTGGGGAGATTAATGGTAGAGATCATCTCGCCACATCATTCATGATCTTCATAAGCATCATTGTGACATTTTCTCCAGATCTCCCAATATGCTGATGGAGTAGAGAAGGACTATGATCGTTCATAAATGCTCTGTATTCCCCCAGAGAGCTGAGACTGCTCTAACCTGGGTGGGAACCTTACAGTAGGCTGGTAAAGTGTTGCTGCTGCTGTACAGGGTCTTAGTGAGATCACATCTGGAGCAGTGTGTACAGATTTAGTCTCTTCAATGAAGAAAGGATGTTGTTATATTGGAAGCAGCTCAGAGATGGTTCCCTCAGCTGATTCCTTCAATGAAGGTGCTAGCTTATAACGAAAGGATGATCAGGTTGATCCAATAGCCATTGGAGTTTAAAAAAATAAAGGATGAACTTACTTCAACATAGATGACAGGAAGGAGTCAACAACTGAAGCGAATTACACAGATAATGGGGGAATCCATTCCGTTTTCCAGCCTGTTACACAGGAACAACAGAAGGATATTCAGGCCTTCGAGCCTGTTACACCAGAATAGGACGACACTGTTCAGCCCCTCGAGTCCGATGTATATTTGTAGGAGGAGGCCAATCAGCCCCTCGAATCGATAACACTGGCCCCAGAGTAGGCCATGCTGCACCAGTATCCTGTTACACAGCAACAGGATCAGTCCATTCAGCCTCCTCTTTTACGTAACATAGGAACTGGAAGTGGTCACACAGTGACAGGAGATTGTTACACTGGGATTACAGGAGGTCATTCAGACCCACCGAGTCTGTTGCAAGGGAAATGTGTTAGGATAAAAACTATCTGAGGCTTTTTTCATGAGAAAGGAGGAGGTAATTCAGACACGTGTCTGTTGTATGGGAACAAGAGAAGACCAATCGCTCCCTTCGTCCCATCTCTGGGATCCATGAGGAAACCGTTCCGTACCTCCACCGATTATGGAGGATAATGAGAAGACCCATCAGACCCTCAAAATGTTACACAGTAACGGGAAGATTCCATCAGCCCCCACCCCTCTAACGCATCAACAGGAGGTGGTCATTCTGGCCTTGGAGATGACAACATAGGAACACCAGAAAGACTTCATCCCATCGATTTTGTACACCAGCAGGATGATGAGTCCAGTCAGCCACACATACCGCTTATACAGCAATTGGAGCACATCTCTTAAAACCCTTTTGCCCATCAAACAGGAATTCAAAGAAAACGTCAAGGTTTTAGAAAGGGAAGAACTTATAATAACTGAATACATTAGGGAGTAAAATGTAACAATAAAGTATTGTAATTTAAGGCAAATTATTAGAATCCATTGTTGAGGACATTTGCAAACGTAAACCACAATCCATCGGACTCAACATGTTTTTACAAAAGATAAACCATGATTGAAGTTTTTTCTTGAGTTATTTAAAGATGTGACAAACAAGGTGGATAGTGAGAATCCTGGAGATGGAATATATCTGGTCTTCGTGAAGGCATCGGATATGTCCCTTCTCCAAAGAGTGGGTGGTAAGATCAGACAGCATCAGTTTAGGAGTAATTTATTAGCTTGGATGGAGGCTTCGTTAACTAACAAAATGCAGTCAGATGAATTAAATGTATCATTTTGTATTGGAAAATGCAATTTGTTGGGTGCCATAGATTTCAGTTCTCATGCCTCAACCATTTGGGATCGATAGTATTACTCGGTTGACGGGATAGGAAATACAATAGCTACATTTTCAGATGACACTAACATTGGTGGGAAATTACTTCGGAATAATGATGCAAGAGATTTAAAAACTATATGAATAGGTTGGGTGAATGGGCAAACATTTGGCAAGGAAAATTAAAGTGGATAAATATGGGGTTATTCAAGTTGGCCAGCCTAATAAAAACGCAGATGATTATCTAAATGGAGAGAAACTTCAAAGTGTTTAAGTGCAGAGGGATCTGGGTGCCTGCTTGCATATCATAGAAAACCTGCTTGTGGGTACTTCAAATACTGAGAAATGCAAGCATAACTTCATTGTTTATTTGTAAAAGGATAGAGTAGAAAGGTAGGGAGTGTTGCTGTAGCTCTGCAAGGCATTAGTGAGGCTGCAACTGGAGTACAGTTTGAGTGTCCTGCAGAATGAGGTTTTCCATTGGAGGCAATTCAGAAGAGCTTCATTAGATTGATTCCATATTTGAAGTGTTTGTCTTATGAAGAGAAATTGAGCAGTTCAGGCCTATACTCTCGATTTTATAAGAACGATAGGAGAGCTCATTGAGGTCTGTAAGATGCGAAATATAATTGAAAGTGTAGATGTGGAGTGGATATTTTTTCATCAGCCGCAATCTCCAACAAGAGACTAGAGTTTGACGATCGAGAGATAGCAGGGATGTGGAACAGAGGCCGCGATGACATCAGCCATGATTGTATTCCATGGCGGAGCAGATTCGAGAGGTTGGATTCCTGACTGATTCTCCTCGTTCATATTCAGCTTTTCCACTGTGTTACACAGTAATGGGAGAGGATTATGTATCAAACAGAAAGCAGGCGCTCCGGATAAATCAGTCTAAATCAGTTTGACAGAACGTCACCAGTGGAGTCACACAGTGACCAGTGCTGGGTCCTCCACTATTTACAATCTATATCAATGATCAGGAGGATGGAACAGATATCGAGATACTGAGTTTGGTCATGTTGCTGTGATAAGCAAGAGATTAAATTATCAAGAGAGGTAAAGGCAATGGATAATAATTTGCCAGGTGCAATATAACATGATATAATCTGTCATTTCATTTACAGGAATAATGGAAGGCAGTATGTTACTGAAATGGAGAGGGATGACAGTGATTAATGATACTGTGTACTGGGGGGTTCACTCAGCCCTGTTCAGACATGGGAGGTTTTGCTCCATCCCTGATCGTCTGCTCCTTCACACTCCAAGGGACCCCATTGCTCTCCGTACACATGGAATGTTTTGAAGTGTTTGGTTGGTGATGGAGATGCTGTTTTCAAACATGTATTAAGGGGTCGGCCTTTATCCAAGATACATTCATTCATTTCTACATGGAGACCCGAAGACGATGGGAATGCTGTCTGCTTGTGAATGAAGGAACTGTGGCTGCTGTCAGGACAGAGGTATTCACCAACATAGTGTACTGTGCATGGACACACGGTAACATTAACAGTGAGAGAGCTCCTTCAGTTCCTCTACCTCTCCCCATTGACATGGATACTTTGCAGATGCCATGTACACCATCGGGAATCCCATTATACTGGATACACCCGGCAGCTCCCTGCTGTGGGGGAAACGATGTATTTACCTCATCCACCATATATATCCTCCATCACCGAATGGTTACATTGATGGCAACATACTGGGAGATGATGGCTATGTCACCCAGTCCTGCTTGGAAAGTTCCAGAACATAGAAGCTGAATGAAACTGTGACCCGAATAGTCACTGGCAGCACCGTCCTTTCCCCTGGGGTGAAGCTGCAGGACGCGTTAAAGGAGGTAACACTGCTCTGTGACCATCTCCTTGTTCAATCAGTGTCCCCTCACACTCTGCTCCTGGATTAAGTGTAGCTTGCGAGGCTGTTAATGGAAAACTCGGGTGGGTCCAAAGATCCCTTTCCACACATACACTAACTCTGTGTTTTCAGAGTTTCCCCACTCTGTAACCTTTGCTCCATTTGTTGCTCATGTTACTGACCCAGATGCTGTAACTACAGTCCCCAGGCTCCACCCAAAGATGGGTCAGCAAATCCTCATGTCTCCCTGAATGTCTCAGGCAGCTCACAGCACAACCTCCAGCAAACCATCCCCAACCCCTCCACTACATTTTCAATAAGAGTCAGTCAGAAACTCCTCATCTATAAGTGTTGTGGACCAGACCAGATCCCTGCAAAATATTTTAAGAAGGTCGCTTAGACCCAAACCTTTCCTTATGTTGTGACTGGTCAAACCACTCGACATTAAGCAAAATATAATCTATTCAAATGCTTTAGTTAAAATACAATTAAAGAAAAGAACATTTAAAATAGCTCAAATGTTTGAACACTTACACAAACAATAGATACCGTACCTTCTTGGTATACACTGCTTGGCACAAAGATATATTCAAATACAGATCCTTACATGCAGTTTTCCGATCGAGGAGATATCAACATCAACAGAGATCTCAGAGAGAAAAGCAGCTGGGGATCATGTATTGAAACTTCCAACCCTTTCCTGGATCCCCAACAGCTTCTGAATGCTGTAGTTAAAGCAAACCGAGAAAACCTGGTCTGGGAGAGCTGGCCGCTGCCGTTCCATTGTTACCAATGTTTTAATAAAACCTCAAGGCTTTCTCAATTATTTACTTAAACTGTTTTCAGACAGCAGTTCTGCACCTCTGTCTTTATAACCTCTCTTCAAAAAAAAATCCCAAGATAAAATAACCTTTTTATAGTGATAGTATACTCACAACTCCACCTTTAATAAAATGATCCATCAATATACAAAAAGGGATTCATTTTAGACCTCCTAATCTTCCTCTATGAGTAGACCGGCGGGAATGGCGGGATTACCTTACACTGAAAGACTGAAGTGACTGGGCTTGTATACCCTTGAGTTTAGAAGACTAAGAGGGGATTTGATTGAGACATATAAGATTATGAAAGGATTGGACACTCTGGCAGCAGGAAACATGTTTCTGCTGATGGGTGAGTGCTGAATCAGACGACGCAGCTTAAAAATACGGGGTAGACCATTTTGGACAGAGATGAGGAGAAACTTCTTCACCCAGAGAGTGGTGGCTGTGTGGAATGCTCTGCCCCAGCGGGCAGTGGAGGCCCAGTCTCTGGATTCATTTAAGAAAGTGTTGGATAGAGTTCTCAAAGATAGTGGAATCAATGGTTATGGAGATAAGGCAGGGAGAGGATACTGATTAGGAATGATCAGCCATGATCATATTGAATGGTGGTGCAGGCTCGAAGGGCAGAATGGCCTACTCCTGCACCTATTGTCTATTGTCCATTGACTGCAATTCATATATATTACATTGACTCTGAGCATACAAATGTTCACACGAGATTCGATTTCAGTCATTTTACTCCTGCCACAGAATGCCTTTGTCTTTCTTCACTCAAGTTTCCACAACGTGTCAAAACTTAGGTTTTCTAACCCTGTCACATGTATAATTTCGTATTGAATGGCGGAAATAATAAGCTCAGACGACACAGACTGGTATTGTTCTCCCAAAACTTCTCCAAAAACTTTAAGGGGGTCACGATCAGTAAAAACGATTTGTCTCAGATACGTTATTTGCAATTGAAATGCTGAAATGTTGTAACGCCAACACCAAGCTCAAGGCCCCCTTCCCCATTGTGGAATAAATCTGTTGGTGTTTCCACTGGACACTCCAATCATACGTTTCATAATGGAACACTTCTCATCGCTCCAACAGTCCTTCTGAATGACATAGCTCCTCATGTCTCAGCATAAAAGAATTACATCCTTCTTTACCTCTTAATGCTGTAACCTCTTTACCTGCTACTCCTGGCCTATGCCAGTAAACCTTACTCTCACAGGGATATGTTCTAAGAAAATCTCACACATTCTTCTCAATCTCTCACAGAAACCAAACTTTGATTTCTAAACTCAATCATCATCATCAGCCATTTTAGCTTCTAACCTTCCCATTGTTACTCTCTGCTCTTCCACATGAGTTCTCATGACTGCAGGAAGTAAATTGTTGAACTTCTCGAAAATAAGAATCTCTCTAAGGGTCATAGGTTTGCTCTGTTTTAATACCCTTCCCCACCTTTCAAAATTTGTTTGATCCTTTCAAACACAACGTGCGTTTAACCAGGCATGCTATTTTAGATTCCTGAAACACTGTCTGTCATCTTCTGGCACAAGCTCATATGCACTTCAAATGGCTTTCCTTACCTCCTCATACTCAGCAGATACCTCCTCTGATAGGGATGCAAATGGCTATCAACTTTGTTTGAATCAACTAAATCCACATGTTCTCTGGCAACTGCATTTGTTCAGCCACTTTCTGAAATGATATTAAAAAGGCTCCCTCCATCATTCTCATCAAATTTAGATAATACCTGGATGTATTTAAACAGATCCCCATCAGACCTTTTGCTATATAGGGTTGCTCATCCTCACTATCCTCCTTATCCAGCCGACTGTCTGCCTTCATCTCCACCTTCAATGTCAACTTTCCTCTCTAATTACTAACTTTTGAAGTTGAAACTCTCTGCTTTTCTTCTCTCTTTTTCTCTCTTTCTTCTTCATTTCCTTTTCTTTTATTTCTACTTTTCATCATAATTGAAACTGTTTCAATTCCTTTTCATGTTCAAGGTGCCTCATTTGAAATTGGATTCTAGCCATTTCCAAAGACTCTGATGGCGTTTCCACCAAATGTAGTTGCCAAGCTCTAGCTGTAATTATCTCTCATTTTCTCACAGACAAACACAACCCCAACTCCAGCTTGTCTGCCAATTGCTACAGCTTCCCTTCATTACCTTTGGAAAACCCCTAACTTTACTTCTTCCACACCCAGAGAACTCTTAGTGACTGAAATTGTCTTTATACTTAACACACTGTTTAAATCATCCGAATTTGAAATCCAGAACCAAAGACACTAACAACTGCCATACGCGACCTTTGAACCCAATAGCCTCTCAGTGCATACTCTCCAGTGTTTGTATGAGCTTATTCTGGATTCTCTAGTTTCCTCCCACAATCCAAAGGTGTGCATGTCAGGTGAATTGGCCATGCTAAATTGTTTGTAGTTTTCAGGGATGTGTGGGTTAGGAGCCTTAGTCGGGGTAAATGTGTAATAATAGGGTAAAGGAATGGGTCTGTGTAGGTTACTCCTCGGAGGGTTGGTGTGGACTTGTTGGGTCGAATGGCCTGTTTGCACACTGTCGGGATTGTAATTCTAAACCCAATTTGGTATTATCGATTTTGAACCAGATGAGAGTCCCCTGTTTACTATAGACAAACCAGACTGACTCAAACTAGTTTAAGGAGGTAGCTTGGATGCGAACCTTTTCTTATTTTAAAGGAAGATGTGACGTGGGTGTTCCAGATTTGATGGTACTCGTCAAACCACTCACCATAAAGCAAAACACAATGTATTTAAACACTCTAATCCAAATCCATACACAATGAAGAGGAATTTAGACTAACTTAACTATTGGAAACCTTAACAGAATAATGGATACAGTACCTTCTACAAATGAACTGTTCCAATATACTACAATCACCTAAACACACCCCTTGGCAAAAAGCATCATTCAAACATGCATTCTTGCATACAGTTCTCCAATCCAGGAGGAAAGAGCATCAAGTGAGCTTCCAGAGAGAATAGCAGCTGGAGATAATTTACTAAAACTTACACCCGTTCTGGGACCCCTAGCACCTGGTGATTGTTATTGCTACAATGAAAAGAAACCAAGAAAGCCTGGTTTGTGCGAGCTGGCCATTGTAACTACGATTTATTAAAAACTCTAAAATCCCCGTAAGTTATTTACTTGAGCCGTTTTCATTAGGAAGTTTGGCCTTTAAGACCTCTTACTAAAAATAAGGAGAAAATAACCTTTTATTTAAAAAGTGACAGCATTGTCAGGCAATTTAGATGCCTGGTCCTTTACTCAGTGGTCTTCCTCGTGTTACTGATCGCACGGTCAACTGAGAGGGACAGCCACAGGTACACATCAAGATACAAGGATGTGTCTCATAACATCTGAAACACACCTGTCCATGAACCATCACATGGGACACACCGGGAAGTGAACAACAGCCTGACACACGCCATTTCATTATTTCTGAGCTACACAATGCCAGCACTCGATACATTAGGGAGACAAAACCCAAGGCCAGGGAAAGATACAGAGGGACAGAGAGATTCACATTGAAGACAGAAACAGGCAGTTAATTAACTGAAAAGATGTTGTGTAAATATGGGGAAAAAGACAGGGCAGTGGGACAAACTGCAGAAGTGAGATCTTCGTGAGTAAAATTACAAGAATGACAACATTGAATACAGGCATTGTCAGATTAGCTGGAATGGTTTGTTACATCAAATTCTGAATCAGCTTCACAGAACACCACAAACAAACATAAACTGGGACAAGATGACAGCCCAGCATGGAGAGTTGTGCACACCATGCTAGTGTGTTGCTCAGTGAACTGCACTATCTGGCGAGTATTGCAAACTTTACTAACATATGCTAACTATACTCGCATCAGATAACTGCCTATAATGGGAAGGTTTGCTCTCTCTGTGTGTTCATCAGAGACTGAGAGAGTGTGCATGATAGGCGTGGTTGAATGCGAAACTCATTGTTTGAGAAGGAACGCACATGGAGAAAACAATTTTAAATAAGAACAGCTGGCAGGCTTTTTGTTTATCAATAGAGAGAACGAGGGAAGTTTCATGGACAGATGAGATAAGGTATTTGAGAATGTTAAAATAAAGGCATTTCCAGACAAAACAGCAATATACATCTGCATGCATATGAATGACAGATGGATGGGAGTTTGGTGTGAGATCGAATCAGATTTGTTTCAGCAGGTTTGAAGCCGGGAGTGTCAGCAGCAGATTATTAACTTCATTAAGCCTGTACTTCATAGCTCAAGGTTCAAACAGCAGATGGAATAAACCAGTGAGATATATTCTGGAGTGGTGAGTATTTCAAGTTAGAAATGTCAGAGAATGGTGTCAAGAATCAGCTCATTGTCAAAGGGATCTCCCACAGTTGTGACTTGTCTACTTCAACTGCAGATATTGGCCAGGGATGGGATGGAAACAGTGGAAGGAAGTGGAGTTTGTAACCAGAGCAGTAGACAGTGACCTCCATGCTCTTAACAGCAAAGGCAATGATACGATGTATTATGATTCTCCCCTGAAACTGAATAGATCAACATAGAGATCCGTGAGTAACACTGCCAGAGCAGAGAGGGAGACAGTAATTGAACACCTTCATTGATGCAGTTAGCAGTGGTCTGTAGAGTGAATATCTAGATTGAGAGATTGGATTGGATTGGAACAATAATAGTGGCAGCAAGTGTAGACGATATGAAATAACAATAATACAGTCATAACTGGTTTATAGAAAACAAAATCTGGATAGTGACACTCACCAGGAACACCAACGATAGCCAGGAAGGGATAATAAAAGTATTGAATAATGAGAAGAGCGTAATAGATCCGCAATGATAATGACATCCAATCAAATGCAGAAAGATACCAAACATAATCGGCTAAGCTCCTGTCTATTGTTGGAACATTCCAGTCTCATGTTCTTAGATTTTGATCTCTCCTCCCCTTCTCTCTGGATCTGCTGATCCCTGTCAGTGCTGTCGGTGATGGTCCCGCTCATGTTATGGGTTGACACATTGAAAGGAGCCCATTTATCATTAAAAGATGGAAACCCTCCACTAGGATAAGTAGAATCCATGGAGATTGGCATTAATCGCAGTCACTGAACAAATAGGTTCAGTTAACCTGTTCAAAACATCACTTTTCATATCCTGGATGCAATGGATGAGGGTTGCTGAGGGATGGACCATAAATCTTTCAATATTTTATATCTTTTTTTCCTTGTATATGAGAGTATTAACAGAACACTGCAGGGGTCTATGAATGTTCCATTCTGTTTATGAAAGGAGGCAGTTATAAAATAACAGATCGGTTACATAAAAAGGTGTGGGGGGGGGGGGGGGGGTTGGGCAAGTTTCTAGATACCTGAACACAAAGTACGGTGCTGATTGACCAGTGTGCGGCCACTCCTGGTTTTAATGCCCTGTTATCAAATCCTTTCATATCCTTGAGATTGAGCATTGGGACTGCTGCTCAGGAACAGGCCGAAGAAATTACCTCCCAATGGGCCTCTTACAGAGGGAGAAGAAAAAACCATTCAGCCCATGTTAGCCTGTTGCTACTTGAAAAGGTGGAAAGCTGGAAGATTGGCACATTTTGTCAACAGAATCATTCAGAACAAAGAGATGTGTTGCTGCAGCTGCATAAAGTGTAACTGAGAGGGCACCTGCAGTACATTGTGTTGTTTGTCTTTCTGTATCTGAGAAAGGATGGACCTCCATCAGATACAGTTTAACGGCTGCTCGTAATCCACGGGTTGTTGTGTCTCGGATCTGTTACACATGGACAGGAGGAGGCCATACAGCCTCTCGAGTGTGTTTAGAAGAACTGGAGGAGGCCATTAAGCCTCTCGAGTGTGTTTAGAAGAACTGGAGGAGGCCATTAAGCCTCTTGAGTCTATTACAGAGGGACAGGAGGAGCCTAGTCAGACTTTCGAGCCCGTTTTAGAGGGGCAGGAAGTGTTGATTTAACTTTCAAGTCTGTTACGCATAAATATTAGTTTTAAATTAGTTCTGGAATAGGAAATACCTGATGTCAACATTAAAGTTCTAACTTTGAACAAGGCCAATTTTGAAAGTGTTAGGAGAGCCCTGTGAAAGGCTGATTGGAATACCCTATTCACAGGTAAAGGGATGGTTGGTAAATGCAAGGCCATCAAAACGTGGTTTCAGAGAGTGCAGAACCAACGTGTTCCCATTAGTGAGATGGGCAAGGCTGGTGGGTGCAGGGAGTGCTGGATGGCTAGATATATTGATGTTATGATCAAGGTAAGGAAGGAGGCATATGTCAGGTAAGCAGAGCTGAGATTAAGTGAATCCCGAGAGGAGGAAAAAGGGCAATAAGTGGAAAGTCAACGGGGAATTCGGGCCAGAAAAATGTGGACATGAGATGGCTTTAGAAATAGGGTTAACGAGGCATTGAAGAAATTCTACAAATCCTTTAATGGCAAAAGATTAACTAGGGGGAGAACAGGGCCCCTTAAAGATCAGTCAGACTACCTATGTGTGGAACCACCCGAGATTGGAGGGATATGAAACAAAAATTTCTCCTCAGTATTTAATGACGAGGAGGTTACAAGAGCGAGAGAATGAATAAATATACAGTGAAACATTGAAAGGTGTCTATATTACAAGGAGGTGTTTGACATTTTAAAACACATAAAGGTGAACTAATCCCTGGGACCTGATCAGTTGTATCCCAAATGTTTGTGAGAAGCTAGGAAAGAAATTGGTCAGCATTTTGCTGATATATTTGTATCATTGATTTCCACAGGTGAGGTGTCAAAAGACTGGAGGGCTGCTAACATAGTGTCATTGTTTAAAAAGTAAGGAAAAAAAGGGGTAACCATAGATCGGTGAGCCTAACGTCAATGGCGACGAAACTGTTGGAGGGGATTTTGTTGGAAAGGATGGAAATGCATTTGAAAAGACAAGGACTGAAGAGGGCTTTGTACATTGGAGATCACATCTCACTGACTCGGTGTAATCTTTTGAGGAAGTGATGAAGATGATTGATGAAGACAGGCCAGTGGATGTTGTCTTTATGGAATTCAGTAAGACTACCAAAATGTTCTACACGGTAGACTGGTTAGCAAGGTTAGACTGCCTGGGATCCAGGGAGAACTCGCCATTTAGATCCGAAATTTTCTTGAATATTGGAGACAGGGCGTGACAGTGGACATTTGTTCATTAAAATTGGAGACCAGTGACCAGTGGCGTGCACAAAGATCAATAGTGGGTCCACTGCCTTTTGTCACTGATACAAATCATTTACATTTGAGTATATGAAGTATGGTCAGTAAGTTTGTAGATAATACCAAATTTGGTGGTGTAGTCGACAGTGAAGAATGATCTCTCAGACGATAATGGGACATTTTCCGGTGAACCGAGGAGTGGCAGTTAGACTATATTTCAGTTACATATGAAGTGTTGCATTTTGGCAAGACATATTAAGGTAAGACTTACAGGTAGTGCCCTGTCGAAAGCTGCCAGTGAAGGAGAACTCCATTGAAATTATCGAATCCCTACAGTCAGGAAACAGGCTTTTCGGCCCATCGAGGCCACACCGAACCTCTAAACAGTATCCCACTGGACAAACAAATTCCCTATCCCTCTGAGCCTGCATTTCCCATGACTAATCCACCTACCCGACACATCCCTGGGTATGGTGCGCAATTTAGCATGGCCAATCTACCCTTATCTGTATATCTTTATACAGTTGGAGTAAAACATAGCACCCGGAGGAAACTCACACAGACACGGGGAGGATGTACAAACCCCACACAGCGAGTCATTCAAGGATGGAATTAAACCCAGGTCGCTGCCCTGTGAGGCAGCAAAGCTAGACTAGTGGTGTAGGTTTTCCGTTCCTTGAAAGTGTTGTCACAGGTACACAGCGCAGTGATGAAGGCATTTGGTAATCTTCCCTTTATTGGTGCGTGCTTTGAGTCGAAGCTTTTGCATGACATGTTAAATCTGTACAGGACATTGGTTTGGCCACTTTTGTAATATTGCCTTTAATTCTGGTCTCTCTACTGTCGGAAAGATGTTGTCAAACTTGAAAGGGTGCAGAAGAGATTTAAAAGAATGTTGCAGATGTTGGAGGGTTGGAGTTACAGGGAGAGTTTTAATAGGCTGGGGCTATTTTCAAGTGTTGAGGCTGGGGTGGGGGGGGATCCTTAAAGGGGTTTATAAAATCATGAGGGGCATAGATAAAATCATAAAGGGGTATAAACAGTCAATGTCTTCCCAGGATAGACGAGTCCAAATTTAGAAGACAAACGTTTAAGGTGAGAGGAGAATGATTTAAAAAAGGAACACGAGGGACAACATTTTCACACAGAGACTGCTGTGTGTATGGATTGAACAGACAAAAGAGGTGGTGGAGGCAGGCAGAGTTACACCATTTAAAATGCATTTGGATGGATACATGCATGGGAAGTGTTTAGAGGGAGATGGGCCAATTGCTGGCAAGGGGGACGATATTAATTTAGGATATTTGGCGGTATGGATGACCAGACCGAACGATCTTTTTCCGTGCTGTACATCTCTGAGAGTCTATTGACTCTTCAGTGTATAACACGGGAACAGGAGGAGGCTATTTAGCATCGGAATTTTGCCAATCGGCTTGTTTGCTCAATCACAGAGAGTCAAAAACAGAAATACATCAGTCAGATTTTGATGGTGCTTTACAGAAACGGGGAAAGGTCCTTTAGTCAAGAAAAAGCTGTAAAGAATGCGAAGAGGCCATTCAGTCCCTCACCTCCATTCCATAGGAGCAGCGGGTGAGCACAGAGCTATTGGAGCCTGTTACTCAGGAGCAGGAGGAGGACATCTACTTTCACAAACTTGGGATCAGGAGGGAGTCATTCAACTGCTTGGAACTGGGGCACAGGGACAGGAGACAGTCACTCAACTGTTTGAGACTTGGACACAAGAACTGGAGCCAGTTATTTAACTGCTCAAAACTGGGGCACAGGGAAATCTGGAGGCTAGTGAGGCCCGAGGATCCTGTTACGCAGGTACAGGAGGAGGTGATTCACTCCCCACCAGTATGGGACACTGGGAGAGAAGGGGAGTTTGCTTGGAACAAATAGAAATATATGATAAGTTGCATCAGTGGCCCATTCAATCCTGCCCCAACATTCACTAAGACCACGGCTTATCTGATTGTGATTCCCTCATTCCATTTTACAGAGCTTCCCCTCTCTGCAGCCTGTGCTCCATTTGTTGCTCATGTTGCACACCCAGATGCTGTAACAACAGTTACCATGACTCATCCAGAGGGTCGGGTCTAACTGGATGAGTCAAGATTTGAAGAGTCCAATCACAAGAATTAAAACAAAAATAAAGGCATATCCGAATGTTTAGTTCTCTCACATACGCAATCTAACTCACATAACCATTACATATTCAGGATGGACCACTGTGTAGATCCGGCTAGTGTACTGCTGAATGCAAGCCTGCAATGTTCAGAGTGAAACCCTGTGCAGCCCACACCAATGCTGGATCTATAATCCTGGGCTAAATGTCCAGCGTGGGGGGCTGTGCAGTCCGCACTGGTTCATTCATATATAAACTCAGGCTGTTGCATTGTTCAGTAACACTGTGTTAGATCTCAGCTCAGTGTAGGGAAACTTGCAGCCAATGTTGGAACTGACAGGATGTGCAGCACCCATCCATTTACAGCTCCATATCTCCACTGTGCCTTGACAAGGGATGCTGCGAATGTGAAAGTCACTGCGAGGAAGAGATGTAAATGGAAACAATTTAAATACCAATAGTTCTGATTAATGCGCGTATCACTCTCGTATTTAAAGATGAAATAACTGAGATAATATCCAATGAGATTTTGTAAATGATGCAAACAATAAGTAACGTTATAGTGGTTGCACTATAAGCCTTCAAATAATCAATGGGAATTAGAAGAACAAACATGCAGGAAGACTGGCGAGACTTGCAGGAGCAATAGGGTTGTCATAATAGGTGATTTTAATTATCCTAACATAGACTGGGACTTCCAGGGGGTTAAGAACTTAGGTGGAACGTAATTTGTTAAGTGTGTTCAGGAAAGCTTCCACAAGCAGCATGTACAGGGTCCTACTCGGGAAGGGACAAACTCGACCTACTGTTGGGAAACAGGGCAGGTTAGTTGACGGAGGTAAAGTGGGGGAGCATTTTGGGAAAAGTGAACAGAGATGTATTAATGTTAAAATAGGTTTGGTAGGGAAAAAAGTGGCCCACAGATTCAAGTTCTAAATTGGCGCAAGGCGAATTTTGTTGAAATTCGACAGGGGATTGCAGGGCTTGATTGGAGTCGTGTGTTTCGAGATAAAAGGATCCAGAGCAAGGGGGAGGGCTTCAAAGTGAGATAGCTCGAGTTCAAGGTCTGCATGTTCCTGTGAGGGTGAAGGGAAGTGAGGCTGGAAGAGAGAACCCTGGATGACAAGAGATATTGAGGCTCTGACCAGAAAGAAAGGAGGCGTCACTCAAGTACAGGTAGCTGGTTCCAAGGGAATCTCTGGAGGTACACAGGGGTTACAGGAGTTCACTGAAGAAGGAAATCAGCAGAGCTAAAGTGGGGTATGAGATAGCCTTGGATGAGCAGATTAAGATGAATCCAAATTCAGTATAGTAAATAAAAAGAACAACTAGAGAGAGATAGGACGCCTTACAATCCAAAATGGGCATGCATGTGTAAAACCTCAAGAGATGGGTGAGGTCCTCAATTTCCCCTCTGTGTTTATCATGAAGAAAGACATGAAGACCTGTGACCTTTGGGAGGTTAGTTGCGATATCTTGGTACAGTCAATATCACAGTAGAGGTGTTGTTGGACATATTAGAATGCATAAAGTCAGATAAATCTCTTGGTCCTGACCAGATATATCTAAGAGCACTGCACAAGGCGAGAGAAGGTAGTTCAGGGGCAAAGTCTTGGAAGACTGGGCAATAGCAAATGTAGTGCCCTTATTCAGAAGGGCTGCAAAGAAAAGCCTGGGAAATATAGACCAGTAAGCTTCACATCTGTTTCGGAAACCACTTGAGAAGGATCGGAGATTTAACATATGGATGCTTTTGGAAAGACAGAGTTTGACTTGGAGCCGTCAGCATAGCTTTGTGCGTGGCAGATCATGCCTTACAAATTTTGATCCAGATTTTTGAGGAAGTGACTTGGAAGGTTGACGAAGAAAGATGGTGGACATAGTCTACATGGATTTTAGTATGGCCTTTGGTAAGATTCCACATGGTAGGCCGCTCTAGAAGGTTAGATCGCATGGACTCCAATGTAAACTGGCAAATTGGCGACACAATTGGCTTAATGTTCTGAAACAAATGGCTATGGTGGAGGTATGCTTGTCAGACTGGTGGCCTGTAACTAGTGGAGTGCCTTAGTGGTCAGTCCTGGGCCCATTGCTGTTTTTATCTATATCAATGATTTGGACCAGAGCGCACAACGCAACGTTAGTCGGTTTGCAAATTAGGAGACATCATTTACAGTGAGGAACGTTATCAGAAATTGCAGCAGTACCTTGATCAGCTGGGGAAGTGGGCTGAGAAATAGCAAATGGAGTTTAATTTAGATAAGTGTGGCGTCTTGCATTTGGAAAGTCAAATCCAGGTAGGAGTTTAATGATGAATGATAGTGCCTTAAGACGTGTAGTGGAACAAAAGGTCGTTGGAGATCAGGTGCACGGTTGTCTGAAATTTGAGTCACAGATACACAGGACAGTGAAGAAGGCGATTGGCACATTGGCCTTCATCAGGGCATTGAGGATAGAAATTGGGACGTTATGCTGCAATTGTACAGGATGTTGGTAAGGCTGCAGTTGGAGTATTGTGTTCAGCTTTGTTCAACTTGCTCTAGAAAGGATATTATTGAACAAGAAAGTATGCAGAACAAATTTCCAAAGATGTTTCCTGGGCTAAAAGGTCTAAGTTATAGGAAGAGGTTGGACAGGTTAGAACTTATTTCTTTCCAGCTTAGGAAACCGAGGGGGTTCTTATAGAAGTGTAGCCCTTATAAAATCATGAGAGGCGTGCATGGGGTGAATACTTCAAACTTTTTTTCTCAAGTTTGGTGAATTGATGACTAGAGGACATCCATTAATGTTTGGAAAGGATACAAAATATAAAAAGGAAACTGAGGGGCAATTTTTTTACATAGAGTGTGGTATGCATATGGACTGAGCTGTCAGTGGAAGTGATTGAGGTGGGTACAATAACAACATTGAAAAGGCAATTGGACAAATACACAGGAAGGATATGTTCACAGGTTTTAGAATGAAGACATTTCGATAGTATCATGCAACACGGGTCTGTATTTCGAAGAATTATGAGTGAAAGGGATATTGCTGTGAGTTCAGGCGATGGAGAGTTTTGGATGAGCATTTGATCTGCAGCTTTGTAACTGGGAGTGAGGACAGCAGAGTCTTCGCCTCACTGGGCTGAATCTAACAAAAAACTGTCGCAGTGACATTTTAATTAAGTGTAGCAGAAGGGTTGTCTGCACGAGGCCGAACTAGTTTCCTGGTGCTATCTTATCAAACTCATCTCATTAACTAGCCACCCCACTCCATAGTGTCCCTCTCATACAATGCCAGCCCGATTCTGCCACCCATCATGACTGGAGGTACTCACAATCGCCTGGATGCCCCGGATATTCTGTTATCACTGACACTGGTGCCATCTTTAAAAGGCCGATGGGCACACAGTTGCGCTTTCTCAGTTTGGAGCTGGCCTGCACATTTTCCCCAAGCATGGCACGGATGGGGAAATTACACCACGGTTTGTCGACAGCAACATGGAGGTCCTGGTGGATGGGCTAGTACAAAAGGGGACCATTCTCTTCCCAGAGGGATCACACCACCAGACCCACCCAGCATGGACTGATCGCAACACCCAGCTCAGTGCAGTATCTACGGTCTGAAGAAATGTCCAGCAATACAGGACAAGCATCAACAACCTTCCCCACTCTGTCGGGATAAGGGTCACCGTATTCTCTCTGCTCCCTCACACTCACTGTATATCTGTTATAGCACCAACCCCCGAACAAGGCTCATGCTCCACCACTCTCACTCCTACATGCAGCACCTTCCCTCTCGTTCCCTGTTGCCTTTCTAATGCCCCCTACATAGTTAGAGAATATTCTGGGGAATGCCAATTATGGAATGTTCCAGGTATTGTTCCAACTTATTCCCAGTTTCAGGAAAACGGCTGTGCCCCAGTGTGTAACACGTAAGAGGATGGAGTAGAGATGTACGTTTTTCAAATCACACACAATTAAAATCCATCATGAGGACATTCAGTACTTCAAATATGCTCCAACATTCAATACGTTTGGGGGTGATCTGATGGTTTTCTCAGCTCCATGTTACAGGAACTTTCAGTCACCCAACCCCCAGGTTACTGTTATCGAGCAGACGATTCTCAGACACTTCATACCCCGGGTTTCTTCTAGCATGTGTTCAGAAGGCATTTCTCATGGGGACGGACTCTCCGAACAATATATTACATCTGATTTATAAATTCATGCAACAGTCCGCATGCTTTCCACAGACCAATAAAAAACATGCACTTATTTTATGGCTATTAGTCATTCTGGTTATTTCACTTGTCTCACCTTATTGTATTCAGCCAAAGACAGCTTCCAAACACTTGTCTCATAATAAAATACAATTTCTAGCAGAGAACGTTTTTGTATCAAATACACCTTTTTACTTGTCATTAAAATTTCTCTTGACCTTTTCCTGCGGCTGAATCTGCGTGTAGCAGCTACACAGTCTCCCACTCAGTTGGTTTGATGGTTGGTTTGTGATGCAGAGGGGGGCCACCAGCGCAGGTTCAATTCCCCACAATTCCCCAGAGGTTACCATGAAGGGGATCCTCTCTCAACCTTCCCCTATCAACCGTGTGGTGACCTTCAACGTAAACCACCACGAGTGGTCTCTCTAATGAGAGTTATTTGGGTCTCTAATCTATCCATATTAGCATTTTAATTTTTAGCAAAATTTTTTTAGTGAAAAAGATATTTTTATTATTATATTAAACCAATAACAAAACAACTCAAATAACTGAACAAAATTACACCCATGTGCATGTATAGACAAAGTAAGTTAAATTCTCTAAACGGACAGAAGAAAAACTAAAATAAACAATAAATAATAAATAAATAATAACAAAGTGATAGCTCTCGTTCTTCGAGAGCATCAACTGATACACATTCATACGTTCATAATTCCTAAAATGTGATTCATTGGACAATATCGTCATGGCTATATAAAAGCCCCTCTTATGGTGGCAGATAAGCCTGCATCGCGGTAATCCAGAAAGGGTTGCCATATCCTATATAAATCTCTGCTTTTCGGTGCACCATATTAATGAGAACGTCCAAAGGGATATTCTCCATGACGAGCTTACAATGACCCAACAGACCCGGGGGGTTTTCAGACATCCAAAACAACAGAATATTTTTCTTAGCACAGGAAGTATGGGGGAGATACTATGGGAGTATTGTGCATCAGTATTTACTGTGGAAAATGATATGGAAGAATGAAAATGTAGTCAAATAGATAGTGACACCTTGCAAAATGTCAATATCACAGACGAGGAAGTGCTGGATGTCTTGAAGCGGGTAAAGGTGGATAAATCCCCAGGACCTGATCAGGTGACCCCAGAACTCTGTGGGAAGCTGGAGAAGTGATTGCTGGGCGTCTTGCTGAGATATTTGTAATATGGATAGTCACAGGTGAGGTGCCGGAAGACTGGAGGTTCGCTAACGCTGTGCTATTGTATAAGAAGGGTGTTAAGTACAAGCCAGGGAACTATAGACCAGTGAGCCTGACGTTGGTGATGGGCAAGTTGTTGGAGGGAATCGTGAGGGCCAGGATGTGCTTGTATTTGGAAAGGCAAGGATTGATTAGGGATAGTCAACTTGGCTTTGTGCGTGAGAAATCATGTCTCACAAACTTGATTTAGTTTCTTGAGGAAGTAACAAAGAGGATTGAGGAGGGCAGAGGGGTAGATGTGATCTTTATGGACTTCAGTAAAGGTTTTGATGAGGTTCCCCATGGGAGACTGAATGGCATGGTTAGATCTCATGGAATACAAGTAGAACTAGCCATTAGGATACAGGACTGGCTCAAAGGTAGAAAACATAGGGTGGTGTTGAAGGGTTGTTTTTCAGACTGGAGGCCTGTGACAAGTTCAGTGCCACAAGGATCGGTGCAGGATTCACTATATTTTGTCATTGACATAAATGATTTGAATGCAAGCATAAGAGGTACAATTAGTAAGTTTGCAGATGACACCAAAATTGGAGGTGTAGTGGAGAGTGGAGAGGGTCACCTCAGATTGACCAAATGGCCAATGGGCTGAGAAGTGGCAGGTGAAGTTTGATTCAGATAAATGCGAGGTGCTGCATTTTGGGAAAGAAAATCTTAGCAGGACTTTTACACTTAATGGTAAGGTCGCAGGGAGTGTTGCTGAACAAAGAGACCTTGGAGTGCAGGTTCAAAGCTCCTTGAAAGGGGAGTTGCAGGTAGATAGGATAGTGAAGAAGGCGTTTCCTTTATTGGTCATTTTTTAGAGTACAGGAGTTGTAAGATCATGTTGCGTCTGTACAGGACAGTTCAGCTAGTGTTGGAATAGTGCATGCAATTCTGGTCTCCTTCCTATCGGAAAGATGTTGTGAAACTTGAAATGGTTCAGAAAAGATTTCAAGGATGTTGCCAGCGTTGGAGGATTTGAGCTATAGAGAGAGATGCTGAACAGACTGGGGCTGTTTTTCCTGGAGCGTCGGAGGCTGAGGGGTGACATTATAGAGTTTTACAAAGTTATGAGGGCATGGATAGGGTAAATAGGTAAAGTCTTTTCCCAGGGATCGGGGAGTCAGAACGAGAGGGTATAAGTTTAGGGTGCGAGGGGAAAGATATAATAGAGAACTTCAGGGCAACTATTTCATACAGAGAATGGTACATGTATGGAATCAACTGCCAGGTGATGTCGGGGAGGCTGATACAAGTGTAACATTTAAGAGGCATTTGGATGGGTAAATGAATAAGGAGAGTTTGGAGGGATATGGGCAGGGTGCTGGCAGGTGGGTTTAGATTGGTTTGGGATATCTGGCCAGCATGGTCGCGTTGGATCAAAGGGTCTGTTTCCATGCTGTACATCTCTATGATTCTATGACTCTATGACTTATATTAATCTCTGTTTTTTTGTTGCACCATGCTGGTGTGAAAGTCCAAAGGGATATTTTCCATGATGAGTTTACAAAGTCCCAACAGATCCGGGGAGTTTTCAGACATACAACACAACATAATATTTTCCCTAGCCCAGAAAGCCATGATATTTTTTTTCCCATGTGCATCTGTGTCAGAACTCTGGGCAGGCCCAGGAAAAGAGAAACCAGGTTCACCTCCAATTCGGTCCCCAAGACCCACTCTAGCACAACTAACGAAGTGCTCCATTATATATAAACCCTGCAGCAGGACCACATGCAATGAGTAAGAGTGTCTGTAGTCATTCTGCATTTCGGACACGCTGAAGATAATCCCACTTTGAATTTTGAGGGAAAATCTGGGGTCAGATAGACCATGTGAAAAATTTGCAACTGCATGGAATGGGTCCTATTTCAGATCAAAATCCTTAGAGCATTTTCACAAATATCCTCCCATGTCTCCGAAGAGATCTAAACCCCCAACTCTCTCGAACAGACGTCACGAAGCTGCACAGTCTTGTCTGAGCGGACACTATCCAACTAATGTTAAAGGGTACGAACAGACAGCGTATTCTTCGCAGTAAGAACCCACTTCTCTGTGTCGGATCTATAAGTGTCTGTTCAAAGTAATTTTTTAATCAAATCTCTAATTTGGAAAAAAAATAGAAGGAGTCTCCACTAGGTAGACCATACTTACGAATTATTTGACCAAATGATATAATTGTTTCTCTCTCAAGTAAGACATGGTGGCTCAGTGGTTTGCACTGCTGACTCACCTGCTGTGCGGAGTTAGTATATTCTCAACTGTGTCTGCGTAGGTTTCCTCCCACAGTCACGCAGATGTGCAGGTTAGATGAATTGGTCATTGCTAAATCGCTCATAGTGTTCCAGGATCTGTAAGTTGGGGCATTAACCAGGGTAAATATCGCATGGTAGAGAATGGGTCTGAGTGGGTCACTCTTCAGAGGGTCGAAGTGGACTTGCTGGGCCCAAGGACCTGATTCCACACTGCAGGGCTTCTACTAATTCTAAATCATCCAAACAAGGTATCCCCTCGCTGCCCACAGTTTACACCTGGAATCCATTATCCCTGGTTGACAACCTGGTATACCAAATATAGGGGTTAATTAACATGGATTTGGCTGTATTGCGCTCAATCTAAAGGATTGTCATTCATGCTTTAACAGTATCGATCATCATTAGTTTCTGACAATACTCCATAAACGTTGTCAATTTATCTCAGAACGACAGACTAAAAGGGTTCACTTTGTCTGAGAGGGCTCAATGTCTAGCCATATTGACGCCAAGACCACAGCGGTCCACGCACTCAAATACGTTGAAAAAAAAACTTAATTGATTGCTATTAATCGGGGAGATCTACTCCCCACAATCTTTGGGGCAGTTGCAATTTTGTTAGCTTGATAAAGAACCGCTTATGGTGCCAAATAAAAGAGTTAAACCAGCCATTTTTTTCAAAACAAAAACTTTGATTAGATTCCTTACAGTGTGGAAACAGGCCCTTCGGCCCAACAAGTCCACACCGACCCACCGAAGCACTACCCACCCACACCCATTCCCCTACATTTACCCCTTCACCTAACACTATGGGAAATTTAGCGTGGCCAATTCACCTAACCTGCACATTTTTCTACTGTGGGAGGAAACCGGAGCACCCAGAGAAAACCCACGCAGACACGGGGAGAATGTGCAAACTCCACGCAGCCAGTCGCCTGAGGTGGGAAGTGAACCGGGTCACTGGCAGTATGAGGCAGCAGTGCTAACCACTGTGCCACAGTGCAGCCCACATGCCTCATTTGTCTGGGAAACATCAAAAAAAGCATTCACACTGGGTGTAGGAAATGAGGAAGAACATTCATTTTAATAACAGCCATCCGACTTAGCCAGGATTTTGGAAATGCATCCCATCTTTGAAGGTCTTGTTTAATTTTGTCCAACAAATGGACATAGTTCACGTTAAATAAATGATCAAAGAGAGATGTAATGAATATACTGCAATAGGGAAACCACCCCAGTGGCCATTTAAAAGGAAACCAGGATTTAGCCTCAGTATCAGGTATTTCCCTAAGACCTCCCATAGGCATGGCCTCCAACTTTGTAAAATTAATTTATTGCCCGGAAAGGCAACAAGCGAATTAATGCATTGCATCACATGACCTACCAAAATTGCGGGATTTGACAAAAAACATAAGACCCTCATCTGCATACAATGTAATCTTTCGTGACTTCTATCCCACCTCTGTGGCAGATATGTTGACATCCTACGGATGGCCTCTGCCAGTGGCTCAATCCCCAACGTAAACAACAATGGTGAAAGGTGTCAATCTTGTCGGCTGCCTGGAGAAATATGAATATTACTGGTGGCCACACCATTAGTGAGAACTGTAGCCAGAGGATCACGGTAAAGGACCCTCACCCACTTGATAAAAAATTTTTGGAGACCAAACCGTTCTAATGTACAGAAAAGATCCGGCCACTGAACCCAATCAAATGCCTTCTCTCCTCTAAAGAGATCAATGATCCCTGGACAGATTGATGTTGACCCTCTTGGATCATATTGAGTAACCACTTAACATTGTTGGAAAATCTGCCGCCCTTTATAAAGCCTGTTTAGTCCTCTTTGGTAATGGAAGGCAGCAAAGTTTCCAGCCTTAATGCACGGGTTTCTGACGGGATTTTGAAACCAACATTTCAAAGTGAGATTGGTGTGTAAGAAGCACAATCCTCTGGGGTCTTCATTTCTTCAGCATCAGAGAGATATGAGCCTCGCTTAAGGATGTGGGAGGGGTTCGTGACTGTATGAGTGACAGAACAAGTTAAACATCAGCCCTGAAAATAGGTTTATAAATTTATTTATAAAATTCACTCAGAAATCCGTCAGGAACGTGCACCTTTACATTCTGAAGTTGCTTCACACCCTCCTGCGCTGACAATGGCGCATTAAGCCACAACACCTATTCAGGAGTTGCTCCTGGAAGACCCAGGTTCTTGAAAAATGATTCCATCTTAATCCATCTATTCTCAAAATGTTCAGGCTGAAATAATTTGGTGAAAAATCTCGGACAGGAGGCATTAATCTTTTTGGAATTGAAGGTAAGGATCCTAGTACCTTCCCTAATTGAGGTAATGGCTTAAGAGGGGCGTTCGTTTTCCTGGCAAGATAGAATAAATACCTGCCTGGCTTATCACCATGTTCAAACAGCCTTTGTTTTGCAAAAGTAAGTACCTTCCTGGCTGTCAGTGTGAGCGTGGAATTCACTGTAGACTGAAGCATTGTGAGGGTCTATCACAGTATGCCCTCTTGGCTGGCCTCAGCTCTGCCTCAAATCAGCGTTCCTGCTCCCCCTTCTGCGACATCATAAGGATTAATTACTCCCTCGGCATAAGCCTCAGCAATTTCCCATCGAATGGATGGTTTACTGGTTAAATCTGAATTAATGGCTAAGAAAGATCTGAATTCATTGCAGTGGGTGGCACGGTGGCACAGTGGTTAGCACTGCTGCCTCACAGGGCCAGAGACTCCAGTTCAATTCCTGCCTTAGGTGACAGTTTGTGTGGAGTTTACACATTACCCCTGTGTCTGCGTGGGTTTTCTCCGGGTGCTCCGGTTTCCTCCCACAGTCCAAACATGTGCAGGTCAGGTGAGTTGGCTATGCTAAATTGCCTGTAGTGTTAGGTGAAGGGGTAAATGTCAGCAAATGGGTCTGTGTGGGTTGCTCTTCGGCGGGTCGGTGTGGACTTGTTGGGCCGAAGGGCCTGTTTCTACACTGTAAGTAATCTAATCTAAATACTCAATTAACCAACTAGTCTTAATACGAAAGAGATTGATTCGCTAGTGGCTCGAAGCTGTTATATTGCCCTTAATCCTAATCAATAAGTATACTGCTCCATGGTCAGAAATGGTAATATTCCTAATTGTGCAGGATGCCACCGAATCTAAGATTGTTGCAGGAATGGGGAAGATATCAACCTGCGTGTGGCATTTATGCCGGTTAAAGAAGAAAATAAAATCCTTACTTGTGATGTGGATCTGCCTCCAGATATCCACCAGCTCTCTTTCTGCACACAAATCCACTAATTGCTTACATTATAACGAGGGTATTGGGGCACCTTAGGACATTCTGTCCACCGTGGGGTCCATAAGACAGTTGAAATCTTCTACATTAATGTGCCATGATGCAAGATAACTGAATTTGGAAAATGCATCTACCAGGATTTTAAGAGGGTGCGTCGGGGGGTGGGGGGGGGGGGGTGGTTGGCAGGGGGTGCAATAAACATTTAAAATACTGTATTATTTACCATAGTTCAAGGCTTAGGGGATTATGAGCCTCCCGTGAGTATCAAATACAATCTATTAGGTTAAATGGAAGATTCTTTTTATCCATTACGGCTTCTCCCCAACTCGTAATATTAAAAGAGGAGAAAAAAACCCGATCAAACATTTGAACTCGAGATACGAAGAACTCAAATTACTGATCATTAATAAACAATGTCTCATAGAGCTTAAAAACTACACAAACTAAAACTACTACAACCGCCAAATGTCAAAACTTTCCAAAACTAAGCATTTTAAGTAAATGGCTGGGATGGAGTGGGTGAGGGAACCACTTTGCCCGTGCTGTGATGCAGAGCCCAACAAAGCAGACCTTCCAGATCGCCACCAACTTGAATTTCCCCTGAACATTTTATCGATATTATCATTTCATTTTGCATTTTATTCCTGGATGTGCTGGAGCAGTGTGATTTTTTTTACCACTGTCAGCATTTCCCCAACACTGCACATTCCTACCATTCCTCGATAATCCTTGACTCCGTTATTCTTTATGAACCTTCTGTCTGTGCCTCAAACATATTCAATATCTCTGCCTCCAATGCTCTGCAGGGAAGAAATTTCCAAATACTCTCACCACTGAGAAAACAAAAAATAACTTCATCTGTGTATGAGATTATTTTTGTCTCCTTACCTGAGAAAGGATATAATCAAATTGGAAGCAGTTCATAGATATTTCACTTCATGTATTCCAGGAATGAGGGTCTTATATTTTGAAGGATTTCACAGGTTACTCTTGGAATGAGAGGTGATCTTATTGAAACATACAAAACCTAGAGGAGAGCGTTTAAATAGACACCCACTGGGTGTTTGTATAGTAAAACTTCTTGTTGTTTTTATAGAATCTCGACATTGTGGAAGCAGGACATTCCGTCCATCAAGTCCACATTGACCCTCGTAACAGTATCCTCCCCCCACGCCGGACCTGCCCTCCTACTCTATCCATTTAACCCTGCATTTCCCATGACAACCGATCTAACCAACACATCCCTGGGCACTATGGGCAATTTAGCATTGCCAATCCGCTCTAAGCTGGATACCTTTGGACAGTGGGAGAAAACCCACATAGACATGGGGAGAATGTTCAAAATCCACATAGAGGGTTGCCCGAGGTTGGAATTGAACGCAGCTACTTGGTGATGGGAGGTAGGAGTGCTAACCACAGATCCACCATGCACATTCGTTAGTTATATTAGTTACTTGTGGCTGACTAAAGAAATCTTCCTGACTTGTTCCTGTCACTGAACCCGACTCAGTCTGAGAACTTTATCAAGGCCATATCACCAACCTGGTTACATTTAAAATTATGTGTCAGCAGTGGAGGAATGGGACGAGAAAAGGAAACAGTGATACCCTCCAACCTCCGTCAGAGCAGGAATTAGGAGAAATACAAAAAGTAGGATTTCAGTCAAGTGGGAATTCTCTTACCCAGAAGTTTGGGTTGGCTGGATCTTTAAATTACATCCAGGCTGGCTTTGTCTGATTATCCATAGACTGGTGAATCAGGGATAATGATGCATGGAAAGAAAAGTACAGCTGGGATCACAATGAGATGAGCCATGACCTTATTTATGAGTGGAGTAGTGTCAAAGGGCCGAATGGACCACTTGTGTCCCTCAGCCCTATGTTCTGATGTTCCAATCAGCCCTCGGACATGCTAAACAGGGGCCGATCGAAGCCACTCCGATGGTTAGGTGGAGTTTTGGAAATGTACTTGGAAAATCCAGACTGGATCAGGAAGTGACCACCACCCCAACCCCCAATCCCTGTTTCCAGGCTTCCCCTCTTTGTAACTTCTGCTCCAGATGTGGGTCATATTGCAGACCCAGACACGCTAGGAATACAACTACATACCCCACCTAGGGTTAAAACAACAAATCCTCTGTTCTCCCTGAATGCAATATTGTACAACACAATTTCCAGCAAAATAACCGGTTACTTTCCAAAAGCATAACATGTGAAATTAATAAATAGGAACAGTAGTAGGTCAATCTGCCCCTCAAGCTAACCCTGTCATTTAATAAGAACATGGCTGATCTACTCCAGGGCTCAACTCCACTTTCTTGCCGACTCCTTGTATCCTTCCACACCTCTCTGGGTGAGGGAATTCCAGACATTCACTACCTTCGGAGAGAAGACATTACTCTGCATCTCAGATTGAAATCGATGTTCCTTATTCGTTATCTATATCCTCGAGTTCGACACTTTGCCCAACAATGGAAACAACTTCTCAACATCTACCTTCTCCAACCCCTTCTGTGTCTTGTATGTTTGAGCAGTATCACTCCTCATTCATTTAAACCCCAATAAATTATCGCCTCACCATCTTAGAGATTCTCAATAACACAACCCTTTCTTCCCAGGAAACCACCTAATGTACCATCCCAGTTCCTTGCTGCATCATCGAGCTGACGTTATGTTTCATACACAGGAAGACTCCAATGCCTTTACTGTTCCTTTTCTGGAAGTCCTCTCCATTAATAACAGCCTGCCTTTTGATTCTCAGTGTCATCCTCAAACTCGGATGTATATTGTACTCAGCACCCTCCTTCAGGCTGTCAGCTTAGATTGCCAATAACTGATGCCATCAGACTGATATTTGTGGTACTCCAGCAGATACACCTTTATCATAAAGATCCATTAATCCTGACTGTCCGATTTCTGTTAAACAATAATCATCCCACGTTAATACAGTATCCGACGTCCTTTGAGCTTCTGTTTTGTGTAAGAACTTTTGTTTTGTAATACCTTGTGGAAAATCTCTGGAAAGCCTGGTGTCCACCAGATCCCCTTTATCAAGTCCACTTGTTACATTTACAGGCATCTCCAGAAATACTTTGCATGATTTTACAGGGCAAAATATCATTTCTCTTTCACTAAACCACCCTGGCTCTGCGAGAAGCTTTTCTAAATGTCCATGCTGGGCAGATCTTCCAAACTATACTAGTCCCATCTACTTCCATTTGCTCCATATTCCTCTAAATGTTTCCCATTCATATGTTTGTCCAAATGCATTTTAAATGTTGTCGATGTCCTTGCATCTCCCACTCTTCCTCGGGAAGCGCATTCCATACCCACACCGCCCTCTATGTAAAAACGCTGACCCTTCATCCCTTTTAAATCTACCCTCTTTCACCTTTAACCTATTCCCTCTATGTTTGGATTCCCCTTTCCTGTGGAAAAGACCTTGGCTATTCACCCTATCCATACCTCTCATGATTTTATATGTTTCTATAATGTCACCCCTCAACATCCTTCATCTGATACTAACTTCAAGAAGAAGTGTTTAAAGAGAAGCACTGCAAAATTAAACAATATTAAAAATGACAGGTAACCAACACTCAGCCCAAACGTCATACTGTGATTTGTTTTTCTCCATGTTACAATACTAAGGCAGCATGAAACGCTTACTAGTGCGAATAAGCAGTCAAGCACCTGAATTCCTTTGTCTAAAGGGGGTAATGATCACGACAGAGAAAACGATTCTGTGGCCAGATGTATATATTACCACATGGTCAACATTCTCCCTCCTGGCCTCCGTATGACTTTGTCTGGTTGTGTCTTCTTTATCTTGCATTCAATAAAGAGAACCCCTTTCCCCCAGTAAACCTTAATTTCGACCCGTTATACAGAATTTTCTCATTCTCCACTGCTAAAAGTCCATTTATCTTTTGCCACACCCTCTTTTTCCTGCCACCCATCCTCCACTTCTGGCAAGGGATTAAAATACCATTTTGCAATTGTATTCAGTTTTGAAGAATTGTCAAAACTGGACTGGAAACGCTAACTCTGTTTCTCTTTCTCTGCAGATGTTGACAGACCTGCTGAGTTTCTCCAGAAATGAATAGGAACAGAACAATTTTTCAATTAAACAAATGACTATGGATACTGGAAATAAAAATACAAAAAGCTTTATAGAAGGTTCACTGGAACTGGAAGTTTAGCTCTGCATTCACTCCAGAAAATTCTGCAACATCTTTAGACATTTCTTCAGCAATTTCTGTTTGTTGAACAATTTCCAACGACATATTGTCAAAGATGCCCAAACACCCTGTCCAACATGGAGCGCCGTACACTGGGAACTGAACAGTAACGCATGGTGACAAGTTCCTTGACTCTGAAACTGCATAAGGCTGGCATCACTGATACTGCAGAGCTCTGAATCATGTCAGGGAGAAAAACAGAAGGAAACACATTCATTTTAAATACAGAAGATGGCATTACTGAAAGGAAAAGATTCAGATTAGTACCTTAAATGGATATAGTTTATGTAATAAATTGGAGGCATCACACAAGGAAAGACTTCCAGCAGAATGAGAATATGAAAATGGAAGTATTTCCGCATCAGAAACCAGAGTAGGTCACTGAATACAGGGCTGATGGGTGAATGGGTCTCGGTGTGAACTGGGGCCAGTCAGTAGTATTGAATTGTAGATATTACAGCTAAAACTGGGTTATCATCTGATGCTGTCGATTTCAATGACAATCTGTAACTTTTATCCTCAGGATAGTCCATCCGTCTACCATTTCCATCAAGCCGATCCATGGGTCAGTCACGAGTCTGGGTGAACATGGTCGGGTCAGAGTCACATGCACCTAAACCTGACGACAGCCCATTAAAGCTACCGCACTTGACTGGTACACTATGAACAGCAGGACTAACATCTGATACAGACAGAGAAATGAGCCCAAGACTAACAAATCAGATCTAAGCTCTGTCGTCCTGTCAAATCCATGGATAAAAGTCGATGAACCATTAAACAACTTACTGGAGGAGAGGACTCCACAAATATCCCCATCCTAAATGATAGAACAGCCCTGTGCATCCATGTAGACGATGCAGTATCTGCACCATCCTCAGCCAGAAGTGTTGAGTCGATTACCCACCTCACCCTCACTATGATGCCCTCAGAATCACAGATTCCCGTCTTCAACCAATTCAATTCACTGCACGTGACATGAAGCAACAGCTGGACACTGTAGATACGACAAAGGCATTTGGCCCTGACACCATTCCTGCAATAGGACTGAGGACTTTTGCTATACAACAAGCCGTGTACCTGAGGAAGCTGTTTCATTCCAGCTCCAACTCTAACATCTCCCTGGCAATGTGGGTAATTAGCAACTGCAGTCCTCACTTTCTCCTAATGTGGGTAATTACTCAACTATGTCCCATACCCTAAGAAGGGAATAATTACAATCGGACCAATTACCACGCCCTCAGTCCCATCACGATAGTCAAATTGGTTGGGGGTTATTTTTGATAGAGCTGTCACACAGCACATAAATAATCGGTTCAGTGTGGTTTTACGATAGGCCCCCATGTGGAGATGGTGCTGTTGTGGAATTGTCATTGGATTGCTAATCCAGACCAAGATAATTCTCTGGCAACTGGTGCAAGTTTAAAACAATTAATAAAATATCGAGATCTAATACCTGGTGTAAGTAATAGTGATCATTTGTTCAAAGTCGATTATAGACGATGATCTCCTTCCCCAGTATACGTTCAGGAAGTGAATCTCCCGTGCTTTCCTGGTCTGACGTAAAAGTGACTCCAGACACACAGACATGTTATAAATTCTTCAATGGTCTCTGAAACGGTCAAGCAAGGCACTCAATTGTATCAAACTGCTGCGAGGTTTTAAAGGATAAACCCGGAGAGAACACCCGGCACCAGCCTCGTTATTAGAAAAGGGAACGGGAAACACAATCCTGTCGACCCTGCAGAAACCTCCTTCCTAACAGCTGAGAGCTTGTGACAACATTTACAGAGCTTTCCCACACACTGCACAGAAGCATCGGGAAAGGAATATATCATACAACTCATTGAGCTTTCCCTATTCTAGTTAATGGCCGAACATCTCCTCAAAGCAGTTTTCCCTATACAATATTCATAACCCTTAATATGTTTAAACGTTGTGAACCATAAAATGAGAACTGCTGTAGTCCATTTAGCCCATCAGTTTTGCCCCTCCATTCTATGTGCAGGCGGTTCACCGATAACACGTGTTGATTAAATACAACTTGGCTGCAATGCAATTAATGAACCTTTTTCTATAAAGTGAACTCGTGTTCACTGTGATGCGATTCCTTGCCAGACACCAGCTGGACAGCAAACCTTGCCTCAAGATCCCTCTGTCTACAAAAGGTACAATCAATGTGTTCAGCTAAAACAGGAATGCAATCCGCTCTGCAGGCCTTGAAAGTGAGCCTGAAACTGGAAATTGTAGTTTATATTTAGAAACAACTTTATTTCAAACTGTGGCGAGAATCTTGGGGGGAACTGGAATTCCCCATCGGCATCACGTGGTCAGTCAGCCCCCGCGCACTTTCTGGTGAAGATTGTGGTGAAAGGTACAGTGCACCAGTGAGTGACTGTCATGTGAAAGCGTTACATTTACAGCACTGTTCCATTACAACATGTAATTTAAAGATTTATTTAAACTGTCCGAGTGTGGGTTAGACCAAATTTAATTTTTGGTTTTTACTGATATTTTTCAGGGTTTGGCACTTACCCTCTTTTATCCATAGACCCCATTATTAATATTGCACGATTTTCTACAACACAGTGTTGCAAAGGAACTGTTTCTGCGTTATTAGAGAACAACTTGGAATGATAGCTGATTTTCTATCTTTACACCATACTCCTGCTCTCTCCCTATCCTTTAGTTTCCAGAAATCCTTATTTATATTCATTCCCTTGATTTCCACAGCCTGATCTTGGAGAGAGTACCCCTGGTTCGCCACTCTCTGAGTGAAGGCATTTATTCTCATCTCAATGCAAAGTGGCCTGTCTGTACCTAATATTGTGGCCCCTTGTTTTAGACGTCCCAGCCACGGGAATTACCATCCCTGTTTCTAATCTGTCTCGCCCTGTCTGAGTGTTATATATTTCACTGAGATTTCCACTCATTTTCCTAAACCCCATGGAATACAGGTCCAGTCGCTCCAAACTCTGCTCCCACAACAAGTCTGTCATCCCAGCGATCACAGTGGTCATCCTTTACTGCTTTCCCTCAATGTCAGGTTTGTCCTCTGTTAGGAAAACAGACCAAACCTGCACACAATACTGCACAATGTTCGAGATGGGGTTTCACCAAGGCCCTGTACAGCTGCGTAGGATACACTTACTCCTGTACTCAACTCCCCCTGAAATGAAGGTGAATACAGCATTTATCTTCCTTCCTGCTTTCTGCTCCTGCAATATTGCTTTCAGTGACTGGTCTACAGGGAGATCCAGATTCCTTTCAAAGTTACAGTTCCCCACTTGCTGGGCCTATATACAATTGTCAGCGTGACAATGCCACTCCCAGTATTGACTTCTGGCTTCAGAACTCACTGCCCTACATGGACTCTGAAAGCTACGCAGAAATAAACAAAAATGCAGCTTAAGTTCATTTATAGTGCAACATTTTTCAAACATTCATTTTTCAAATGAGAGGCTGCCATTCTATTGTTCCCATCAAAGTACACAACATTTTATCTCCTTCATTACTCTCCATCTGCCACGTATTTGACCAGTTACTCCACTTGTCTCAATCACCTTGGAACTTTTTTACATCATCCTCATCCACTCACAGGCTGACATCGTTTAGTGCTGTCAGCAAACTTGGGAATATTGCAGTTGCGCTCCACACCCAAGATATGATGTGTATTGGGAATAGCTGGAGCCCAAGCCATGATCCTTTCTATATCCTCCCAGCCTTCCATTTAAAAAAAAACATTGTTTAATTCCTACTCACTGTTTCCTGCCAGCTCTCCCATTCTAAATCTATGACCATATATTAGCCCGAGTTCCACAGGATTCGAATTTGCAGAATAGGCTTGGGCTTTATCAAAACTCTTTTTGAGATTCCATTCGTATGGCATTGATACCTTCTACATAATTTTACTAAAAGCCACTTTCTCAAATATGGTTTCCATTTCATAAATCTCTTGTTGACTTTGTCTATGCCCATTAATTTCAGTCGAATACTTCTCTAAACTGTTTAGCTGCTAATTTCATTCTATTCCCTTTTTCTCACCAGAATAAAGTTCCCTCGTATTACTAGGAAGTTTTCTTTTTTGTTTTATTTTCTTCTGTGAAGACATAACTGAAGTATTTGCTCCATCGTTCTGCGATTTCCCTGTCCTCAATTATCTGGTAACAGACGGTAAGAAATCTGCACCTTTTTGCTCTTAATTTTGCCCTTGACATATTTTCAGAAAATATTTCAAGTTCTCTCTTATCAACTGTGTTAAGATATTCTTCAGAAACCCATCAATTCCTACCTTAAGCTACTCAATGATTGACCTTCCACAGCCATACAATCACAAAAGCAAAGTCTCTGTACTCCCAGAAATACAGCACGGTCTGCATTAGGCCCACTTTCCGACACAAGACCTTCGCCGTGAATATTAAAGCATTTGAAGTGCACAGCCGTGTCGTATCTAATGGGTTGAGGTTACCATGACAACTGCACTCTCAAGAAGTGCATTCCAGACCCCAACACCGTCTGGTTGAAAAACAATTCTCAAATCTTCACTAAACCGCAAACCCTTCACGTTAAAAGTGGGGCCCTTTGACTAAAAGCAACAGCTGCTGTCTATCCACACTGTCCATGTACCTCGTAATCCTATTCTTCTGAATCACAGACCTCTCAGCCTTCTCTCCTCCAAACTAAACAACCTGAGCTGATCCAGTCTCTCTCCATAGCTGATATGCTTCATCCCAGGCAACATCCTGGTGAATACTCTCTGTACCCCCTCCAGTACAATCACATACTTCCTGTAATGTTGTTCCCAGAACTACACACAGAATTCCATCTTGCCCTCATCAAAGTTCTGCATAGTTCTTATAATCTATGCCTAGATGAATAAAGGCGATGTTTATATTCCCCTATCCTTCCCCAAATTGTGTATTAACCTGTTCAATCGCATTCAGCGATATGTGGAGAAGCACCCTCTGAGCTTCCTAGTGTGCTGCCATTCATTGAGTACTCCCCGTCTGGTTCCTTCTCCCAAAATGTATCAACTCAAAGTTATCAGAGTTACATTCCATCTGCCATTGATCCACCCATCTGACATAAGGCCATCCTCCTCATTGGCAATCACCCGGCCAATCTTTGTATCAAACACAAATTTATTTATTACATACCCCACCCCTCATCCATTTTCACAGCTGCATCATTTATGAATACCACAAATAATAAGGTTAAAAATCTCTCAACATCAGTTATATCACGTGGTTGTGCACATTGATGAAGAAGCAGTGTTTCGAAAGCTTGTGCTGCCGGATAGATCTGTTAGACTACAGTCTGGTGTTATGCTTTTTTTACATTTGTCCACCCCAGCCCAACACTAGCACCTCCGAATAACAAATAATAAGGGACCCAGCGCTGATGCCTGTGGTACACTGGCCTCCAGTCACACAAACAGCCTTCTACACTCCTCTCTTTCTCCTACTACTAAAGTTGATTTAGATGCAACTTGGCAAGTCACTAATGAGGCCTACCTACTTACTGGTTATTCTGTTCCGCTTGACACACTTATAGATTGTCTGGGGATTCTCCGTAATCTTGCCCTGCCTTGCCCCTGTGTTATTTAGTACCTTCCAAGTGCAGAATTTCCTCCTTATTTCAGTCTTCAATGGTCTCTCCTTATCCTGCCATTATTTGGCTTGAATGTGGATTAGACAGCCTGATAAACATCTGTTAATTTCCAACTTGTTGTATGTTTTGTGAGTTTTATAAAGTTGACAGTGACCCAACTCTCATTCTTTGAAACTCAAGAGAACACAGGCGGAGTTTCCTCATCACGCAATCTCGCTATCTGAGGGATTTATCTGGATAATGTCCATTACACTTCCTCTGTGGTCAGTATATTCTTTCTCAGATTCGATCACCAAAACTGTTCTCAATACTCCAGGTACAGTCTCACCAATAGTCTCTGAAACTGCTTCAACATGTCTTTACATCTATATTCTGACTCCCTTAAAGCAAGGCAAACCAAACTTTAAGTTTCCATTTACATACATTCATCCAAATACCCTTCACATCATTGCATTTTCGAACTCACTGTGTGAGTTCTTATAGAAAGCCTTCTGATAATCTAAAATATGCCAATTGTACTGTTTCCCCATTATCTATGCTGTAAGAATCAACTTCAAATAATTCCAAAGTTTGTCAAGTATGATTTCCCTTTCAGAAATGCATACTGAGTCTCTCCAATATTGCTGTAAATGTCTAAGTATCCAATATCACATCCTATATAATAGATTCCAACAGTTTCCCGACAAATGTAAAGTTGTCAGCAGTTCTCCACACTATCTCTTCTTCCCTTTGTAGCTGCTAGGATCCCTACCATTCATCTATCGTACTTGGATCATGTTTACTAATGTACATTTATCTACACCAGCTTCCAGACTCTGCAGAATGTACAGGAAAATAGAACGCAGTCATCGACAATGCAATCAATACTTCTATTTGTGATTTATTTCTGAAGATTTTGGTATGAAGTACATCTGGTTTGTCACGATTAGCAATGCTCAATCCAGCTGCATGTTTAATATTGCCTTGTTACTGATATGAATTGACTTTATGTCTTTACTTCCACAAGTCCTATCCAATCACTTCATAGTTCTGTGTGATTTTCTGGGTCTTACTCCATTCAGACAGATGTGTAGTAACTGGGCATTTGCTTTGCCATTCCCCTGTTATCCACCATCAACTCGTCTCTCCCGATTGCAAATTTCCACATTTGACTATGTTTATCAATCCTTTGAACTATAGATCGTAGATTTTTGCAGTCTTTGTGTTCCTGTTTGTTTGCATGCATGTTCGCTTTTTGATTTCCTGATCAGTTTCATGGCCCTCCTTTTCTGGATTGCAATTTTCTGAGTATTCTCAGGATTCCACAAAGTCTGGAATTCTTCTGAAGTCACTTCCTGTGATTAATATCATGTTTAATTTGTTAATTTAATCATCATTAAGTCACTTTCTCACTCTTTGGTATTTCCACCTGAAATAAGTAGACATATCAGTATTTCTATAAACCTCCTGGTCTTGACCCGATATATTCAGGAACACTGCAGGAGGACAGAGAAGTAATAGCGGGGGCCTTGGTTGGTACTTTTGTATCATCGGTAGCCAACGGGTGAGGTCCTGGAGGACTGGAGTGTAGCGAATGTTGTGCCCTTATTCAAGAAGAGCTACAAAGAATATACAATAGTCCCAGTTCTGGGACTATTACTGCTTGTTTCATGCATGTATATTGTATATATATTGTATCTATAGACCAGTAAACCTGACATCTCTAGTAGGTAAGTTTCTTGATAAGGTTCTGAGAGAAGTTATACATGGATTTGGAAAGGCAGGGTGTGATTATGAGCAGTCAGCATGGCTTTGTGCGTGGGGGATCATGGCTCAAAAATTTGTTAGAGTGCTTTGGTGAAATGACAAGTAACTTGGTGGTATACCTGTTGTATATGGATTTCAGTAAGGCCTTCGGTAAGGTTCCACATGGTACGCTGCTCTGGAAGTTTCGATCACATGGAATTGAGGGGGAGCTGGTAAATTAAATCCAAAATTTGCTTGATGGTAGGAAACATTGGGTAATAGTGGAAGTATGCTTGTCAGACTCGAGGCCTGTGATGAGTGGAGTGCCTCAGGGGTCAGTTCTGGGACTATTACTGTTTGTTTTATGCATGTATATTGTATATATATTTACATATTACACACATCTATGATTTAGATGAGAATGTACAGGCATGAATTATAAGTTTCAAGGTGAAATAGACGGTGTCGTGGACAGTGAGGAAGACTATCAGGAATTTCAGAAATTACAGCAGTGCCTTGATCAGGTGAGGAAGTGGGCCGAGAAATGGCAAATGGAGTTTAAAACAGATAAGTGTAAGTTCTTGCATTTTAGAAAGTCAAAGCAAGGTAGGAGTTTCATGGTGAATAGCAGGGTCTTTAGGGGGGTATTGAAACAAAGGGACTTTGGAATTCAGGTTCAAAGTCCTCTGAAAGTGGAGTCACGGGTAGATAGGGCAGTGAAAAAGGCACTTGTCAGACTAGCCTTCATTAGTCAGAGTCATGAGTATCGAAATTAGGGAGTTATGTTGCAGTTATACAGGATACTGGTGATGCAATACTGGTAGTGTTATGTTCAGTGTTGTTCACTTTGCTATAGGAAGGATGTTATTAAACTGGAAATAGTGCAGAAGAAACTTACAAGGATGTTGCCCAGACTCAATGGTCTGAGTTATTTTGAGAGGTTGGGCAAGCTAGGAGTTTTTACTTTAGAGTAAGTTGCATGAGTAAGTTGAATAAGTTGCATGAGCGAGTCATTCAATCCTGCTCCAACATTCTTCAAAACCATGGCTGACTTGATTGTAATTCCCTCATTCCATTTTACAGAGATTCCCCTGTCTGCAGCCTCTGCTCTATTTGTTGGTCATGTTGCAGATCCAGATGCTGTAACTACAGTCACCATGTTTCATCCAGTTTTGGATCACCACAGCCTCTGGTCTTCCTGAATTTCCGCAGCAGTTTAAAACATAGCCTCCAGGAAACCATCCCCAGCATTTCCACGAACGTACAAAAATTAGAGTTCAGTCAAATGTTAGTCAAAGGCAAATGAGAAGCCTGGTCTGAATCACTAACAGTTGTGAGGATTCCTCATGTTACTGAGCACATGAGCAGCAGAGAGTGATTAACACAGGCGTTCAATGAATATGCACAGAGCAAGTTACAAAGGTGGGCCTCGAAACTGTTAAAACCCCATTATCCAACATGGAGCACAGGGCAGGGCACTGGGAAGTCAAAGAAAACGCAAGCAATGCTTTTTTGAACACTTTCTAAGCTTCTTAGTGTTGGAAGCTGATGCTCTTGAGTGAGCAACATTCAAGGGCAGGAAAAGATATAGGACAGTTATTCACATTGAAACTGGACAATTAAAACGAGATGGTGGGGAAGCAGTTTAAACACCAACAAATGGGAGGGATTTGGGAAATAGACTGAGGGAGAGAGACTCTGAGCCAGTGTTATGGAAGGATGTGTTTGCAGGTTTCAGAATGCTGAAATGAAGACATTTCGATCATATCTAGCAACATAGGTTAGCATGTCCGGGAATGATGAATTAATACGATATTGGTGCAAGTTTAGATAGAATCAGAGTCTCGGAGATGTACAGCACAGAATAAGACGCTTCAGTCTAACTCGTCCATGCTGATGAGATATCCCAAATTAAAGTAATTGCATTTGGCCAATGTCGATGTAAGCCCTTCCTCTTCATGCATTCATCCCAATATCATTTAGACGTTATAATTGTAAAATCCTCCACCACCTCCTCTGGCAGCTCATTCCAAACATGCACCACCCTCTGTGGGAAAAAGTTGCTCCTTAGGTCATTTTAAAATCTTTTCCCTCTCATCGGAAATCCATGCTTTCTAGTTTTGGGGGAAAAAGACCTTGGCTATGCACACTATACATGCTCCTCACGCTACAGGAATAAAATAACCCAATCATCAAAGTTTATGCGAACCCAATCTACTCGCACTCTCCCTATCGCTCCAATCCTGGCAACATCCTTGTAAATCTTTACTGACTCCCTAAAAGTTGCACAATATATTTCCAAAAGGAAGGAGATCAGAATTGAATGCAGTACACCAAAAATAGCCAAAGTAATGTGCTGTGCAGCAGCAACATGACCACCCAATTCATGCAGTCAAAACACTGGGCAATGAAGGCAAGCATACCAAATGTCTTCTTCACTTTACTACCTAACTGCGACTCTACTTTCAAGAAACTATGAACCTGCATTCTGACTCTGACTCTATCTGTCCTTGCACCAATATCGTATTAATTCATCATTTCCGGACATGCTAACCTATGTTGCTAGATATGATCGAAATGTCTTCATTTCAGCATTCTGAAACCTGCAAACACATACTTTCATAACACGGGCTCAGAGTCTCTCTCCCTCAGTCTATTTCCCAAATCCCTCCCATTTGTTGGTGTTTAAACTGCTTCCCCACCATCTCATTTTAATTGTCCAGTTTCAATGTGAATAACTGTCCGATATCTTTTCCTGCCCTTGACTGTTGCTCACTCAAGAGCATCAGCTTCCAACACTAAGAAGATTAGAAAGTGTTCAAAAAAGCATTGCTTGCGTCTCTTTGTTCAGCAACACTCCCCAGGACGTTAGCATGAAATGTACATGTCCTGCCCTGATTTGCATTTCCAAACTGCAGCACCTCCCATTTGTCTAGATTAAAACCCACCTGCCAATTGTCAGCCCATCTGCCCTTCTGATCAAGATTCCATTGTACTCTGAGGTAAACCTCCTTTGCTGTCCACTACACCGTCATTTTGGGTTCCGTCTGTAAACTTAGCAACTATTGCTGCAATGATCACATCCAAATGATTTCTGTGAATAGTAAAAAGCAGAGGAGCCAGCACTAACTCTTGTAGCACACCAATGGTCACAACCCTCCTTTTCGAAAAACAATCCTTCACCACCACCCTCTGTCTCCTGCCTTCGGGCTAATTCTGTATACATATGGCTAGTTCTCCCTGTATTCCATATGAACTAAACTTGCCAACCAATCTACCATGCAGGAAGTTGGAAACTGCCTTACTGAAGTCCATACCAACAATATACACCTCTGCCTCAATGAATCCTCTTAGTCACTCCTTCAACCATACTCAGTCAATTTAGTGAGACACAACTTTCCATGCTTCGATCCATGTGGCCTAACACTTATCAGTCGTTGCTTTTCAATATCCATGCAAACCTTGTGCCTCATAATCCTTATCAACAGCTTGCCCTCCACTGAATCTGGCTCACTAGCTTTTCCTTACTATCCTTCTTAAAAATTGTCAGTAATCGCACCAATTTCACAAGCCTCCTATCTTCCGGTACCTCATCTGTGACAATTGATGATACAAATATCTCAGCAAGGGGCCCAGCAATCACTTCACTCGCTTCCCACAGAATTCCCGGGTACATCTGATCAGGTCCTGAAGATTTACCCACCTTTACGGGTTTATGAACTCCAGCATCTCCTTCTCTGTAACACAGGAACTTTTCAACATGTCACGGTTTATTTCCAAAGTTATTTAGCTTGCATATCCTTCTGCACAGCCAATACTGACGCACGATGCTTGTTCAGTATCGTCTCCATCTCCTGCGGTTTTGCACATCGGCAACCTTGCAGATCTTTAAGTGGCCCAAAACACCCTTGAGCTATTCTTTTGTCCTTAACGTATGTGTAGAGTCCCTTTGGATTCTCCTTAACCCTATTTGCCAGAACTATCTCATGTCCCCTTTATGGCCTCCGGATTTCCCTCTTATGTATACTCCTACTGGCTTTAGACCTTTCTCGACAGTCACTTCAAATCTGGAATTTAGAGCCAATTGACGATGATGAATCCGTTTTCGATTTTTGGAAATCCTATCAGGTTCGCTGATGGCCTTGAAGGAAGCAAACTGCCTCCTTACCAGGCCTGGGTTACATGTGACTCCAGACCGACAACAATGCAACTGGATTAGTGGTGCTGGAAAAGCACAGCAGTTCAGGCAGCATCCGCGGAGCAGAAAAATCGACGTTTCGGGCAAAAGCCCTTCATCAGGAATAAAGGCAGAGAGCCTGAAGCGTGGAGAGATAAGCTAGAAGAGAGGGGAGGTGGGGAGAAAGTAGCATAGAGTACAATAGGTGAGTGGGGTAGGGGATGAAGGTCGGGGCGGGGGGAGGGTGGAGTGGGTAGGTGGAAAAGAAGATAGGTAGGTAGGACAAGTCAGGACAAGTCATGGTGACAGTGCTGAGCTGGAAGTTTGGAACTAGGGTGAGGTGGGGGAAGGGGAAATGAGGAAACTGTTGAAGTCCACATTGATGCCCAGAGGTTGAAGTGTTCTGAGGCGGAAGATGAGGCTTTCTTCCTCCAGGCGTCTGGTGGTGAGGGAGCGGCGGTGAAGGAGGCACAGGACCTGCATGTCCTCGGCAGAGTGTGAGGGAGAGTTGAAATGTGACTCGTAACTGCCCGCTGGGCAATTAGTAATGGGTAATGAATGCAGGTCCAACCAGTGATACCCTCATCCCGTGAATGAGTACTGAAAAAAACCTTGACACCTGCTCTCCCTACCTGACATATGCTTCCCTCTTATCCGTGACCAGACACTCAATTTCTCCCGTCCTCCAGCATTCCTTACACCTATCAGCCTTCCCCTTCACCCTAACAGGGACAGACTCTCTCTGTGATTTTGACATCTCCTTTTTGAAGGGTTCCCTCTTCCCAGATGGCCCCGTAACTGCGAATATCTGTTCCAATCCAGTTTGGAAGTTTTTGCTAATATCATCAAAATTGGCCTTTCTCCAAGTTAGAGCGTTACCTTTTAGACCCAGATCATCCTTTTCCATCTCTATTTTGAAACTAATAGAATTATGATTCTGTGTCTCAAAGTGGTTCCCCACTGAGAGCTCAGTCTCCTGCCCTGCAATATTTTCCAAGGGGAAGATGACGTTGAGATCCTTCTCTGTGATGGAGAGCATTGATCAAGCAGCTGCAGCGTTGTAACTGGGATTGGGGTCAACATTGCCTTTGTCTCATTGGGCTGGATCGAATCATAATTTATCTCAGCGCCATTTTCATTGAGTGTGACAGAGGGATTGTCTGCACAAGTTCGAGCTAATTTCCTGGTGCTACCGTATCGAACTCACCTCATTAACTACCTACACCACCCCATGGTGTCCCTCTCATTCAATGCCAGCCCTATTCTCCCACCCATCATGACTCACCATCGCACTGATGCCCCTGGGTATTTCGTGATCCCTGGCACTGGTGCCATCTTTAAAAGGCCAGTTGAGCTTTTTTGATGTCGGAGCTGGTTTGTACAGTTTACCCCGAGCATGGCAGATAAGGGGCAATTACACCACAGTTTGTCGACAGGGGCACAGAGGTCCTGGTATATAGGCTAGTACAGAGGGGGACCATTCTTTCCAAGAAAGGGTCACACTATCAGACCCACCGAGCATGTTCTGAGCTCTCCACCCAGGTCAGTGCAGTATTTGAGGTCTGAAGAAATGTCTAGCAATACAGGACAAGCATCAATAACCTTCTCCGCTCTGTTCGGATCAGGGTCACCGTATTCCCTCTTCTCCCTCACACTCACTGTATATCTGTTATAGCACGTAACCCCAAACAAGGCTCATGCTCCACCACTCTCACTGCTGCTTGCAGTGCCTTCCCTCTTTTTCTCTCTCCCCACTATTCCCCCGACCACACACACACTAATAACATTGCATGGATACAAATCTGTGGACTGATTCCCTCCATACACCTCACCATATCTCCCCCTACCTACACCAGCATTAACAGCAGAGGTACTCACTCGCACCCTCCCTCCCTCCGTCCCTCCCTTTCTCTCATTCCAGGAGAAACAGCCTGGAAAGGACAGGAAGGGTCAAGCCGAGTGGTGGAGTGCCCGATATCCGTTCCCTCACGTCCCCCCTCCCCCTGCCATGTTCGGGGGACCCTGGTACAAGCCGCAGAGTGGAGATTCTGAAACGTCCCAGCAACCGAGTAAGGAGCAATGTTCAGTGAAGGGCAATTCTCACTTTAAACCCACTGGCACCTCCGTTGACCCCCCGGCACAACTTAGAAGCTGTGGCCCTGATGCCATCTCCCTTTTGTGTCAAGCTGGTAAAAATGGATTCCCCACGGTCTCGGTGGGCAGGAGGGTGGGCTCACAACACATCGTCACCACCACCTCCCAGGAAGGGAGCACGGAGAGTCCCTCCTACACCTCCCCCTGTAAACAGCTCAGATACTGAAACTAATCTGTGAGATTTACTGCTTTCCTCACTTGTCCTGACATCTGCAGTAACCTGTTCTAATATACACCCTGGCCCTTTGCTCCTTTACCTCCTTTATAACGGTACAACCTGTTTTATATTGTCTTTCAATGTCCTTCCTACTAAAGAGCATCACCTTACACTGTGCTGCATTGATCTTCATCTGCCATACACCTGAATAGTACATCAACATATAACTTTCCCGTTGGAGTGCCACACCGTCCGCAACAAACTTTACAATTCTTTCAGGTTTGGTATCTGCAAATATTGAAATTGTCCTACAGTCACACTCCACTCAAAAATACTGACACACACCAAACAGAGCGAGTGAAATATTGACACACTCTCCAGGTCTATATTACTGTCAATGTATAGAGAGTGCTTCGATGTGTCTGTATTCGTGTGTGTGTCTGTGTGGGGTGGGTCTGGCAGTTTCTGTTGTGTTTAAAATGATGTAATATCCCCCGATATGTGTTCTGAGTAAGGATCACTCGATCCAAAACGTCAACTTTCATTTTTGTCCAAAGATGCTTCCAGAGCTGCTGAGATTTATCTTGTTTTCAATCTCTGTTGCACCCCCACCCCCCACACCACCGTAATCGTGGTGCTAAAGTGTGTAAACGATCAGGGATTCAGTCTGAGAGGGAGAGAGGGAGGGCAGCAGCTCGCAGCAAAATCCAACCTGAATTTTTATTGCACTAAACACACACACACACACACACACACAGACACACACATACACGCGGACACACACTCACGCACATGCACACACTCGGTTGGTTTGGAGACGATTGTCATTGTACTTAGGCCCGCAGAGTGGAACATGTTTGTGTGGAGAAATGTCTGCGCTCCTTCTGCAATGTGGAAATGTTTTGTCACTGGGTAGTGTTTCCAACACACAGTTTACACATTAAAACATATTTCCATTGCAATTATATCCAAGCAGTTCCGAGTGAGCCACTTTCCAAGGCGATGAGATTAATTTTAATGCACTTCCTGTAACTTGGAATTTTTAATGTTTTACTCTTACAAGTAATCTTACATTGGAGAAAGGATTGAAAAGACCTAAACCAGACCAGCAGAATGTGGGCTTGTATCACTTGTCGAAAAGAGGGAAATGGAGAGGAAGGGTGAGTGGTTTTGACCCAGTTTCAGTGATTCACACCAAAAACAAGAAGAGTTCCTATTGCACAGAGATGCAGAGACAGAGATCCACACACTAATGCAGGAACACATGTAACAAGCACAGAGAGATAGACATGCAAACAGAGGTTAACAGCGACATATATAGACACACAGGAACAGACAAACACGAACAGAAATATGCAGACACATACTTGGACATGCAAACACACATAGACTCATCGAGTTATACAGGGTATTTGCAAACAGGCCTTTCGGCCCATAGAGTCCATGCTGACCATAATCCCAAGTTAAACCAGTCCCACCTGCCTCCGCTTGGCCCAGATTTGTCCAAATGTTCTCTTATTCTTGTACATAACCAAATGCGTTTTAAATGTTATAACTTCACCCACAATCAATCACTTCCTCAGAAATTACATTCCCTTCACGAACCACATGCATTGTAAAAATGAATCACCTCACAGGTCCTGATCAGGTGGACCCAATAAATTTGTAGGAAGCTAAGGAAGTGATTGCTGGGTCCCTTGCTGAGATGTTGTCATCATCAATAGCCACAGGTGCGATGCTGGAAGTCATGAGTTTGACTAAAGTTTTGCTGTTAAACAAAATGGAAAGAAAAAGCCAAGAACTATAGATTGGAGAACCTGACATTAGTGATGGGCACGGTGTTGGAGGGAATAATGAGCTACATCATCTAAATGCATTTGAGAAGGCAAGGACTGATTAGGGATAGGCCAAAGTGAGGACTGCAGATGCTGGAGACCAGAGTCTAGATCAGAGTGGTACTGGAAAAGCACAGCAGGTCAGGCAGCATTCGACTAACAGGAAAAGCGACGATCTGGACAAAAGCCCTTTATATGCATCGTGAAATGGGGGAGTGCGTGGATAATCATGTCACACTAATTTGATTTTGTTTTTGTTGAGAAGTAACGGACAGGATTGGTTACAGCAGAACGCTGGATGTGATCTACATGGACTTCAGTTAGGCATTCGACATAGCTCCCATGGAGACTGGTTAGCAAGATTAGATCACATGGAATACAGGGAGACTTACGCAGTTGGATACAGAATTGGCTCAAGGGTAGAGGACAGAGGGTTGTGGTGGAGGGTTGTTTTGCAGACTGGAGGCCTGTGACCAGTGGAATGCCACAGGGATTGGTGCTGGGTCCGCTACTTTTCATCACTTCGATATGAATATAGGACAGTTAGTACGTTTGCAGATGACACCAAAATTGGAGGTGTAGTGGCCAGCAAAGAAGGTTACTTCAGATTACGACGAGATCTTAAACAGATGGGCCAATGGGCCGAGGAGTGGCAGACAGAGTTTAATTTAGATAAATGTGAGATGCTGCATATTGGAAAAGCATGTCAGGGCAGGACTTATACACTTACTGGTAAAATCCTGGGGAGTGTTGCTGAACAAAATGATCTCAGAGTACAGATTTATTCTTCCTTGAAAGTGGATTAGCAGGTAGATAGGGCAGTGAAGAAAGTATTTGATATGTAATTGGTCAAGTCCATTGTGTATATGCGTTCGGAGACTGGACTGAGACTGTACAGGACATTGGATCGGGCCACTTTTGGATGACTGTTTGCAATTCTGGTCTCCCTGCTCTGTAGGAAGCATGTTGTCAAACTCGAAAGGGTTCAAGAAGGGTTTACACTGCCATGATTGGAGGGTTTGAGTTACAGGGGGAGGCTAAATAGGCTGAGCCTGTTTTCCCTGGAGAATCAGAGGAAGAGGGTTGATGTTAGAGGTTAGTAAAATCATGGGTACAACGGATAGATTGAATAGCCAAAGTCTTTTCCCTAGGGTAGTGCAGTCAAAAACTAGTTTAAGGTTTGATTGGAAAGACAAAAAAGGGCTCTAATGGGCAATATCTTCATGTAGAGGATGGTCCGTGTGTGATGAGCCTCCAGAGGAAGGTATTGAGGCTCACACAATTACAACATTTAATAAGCATCTGGATGGACAGATGAATGGGAAAGGTTTAGATGGAAATTGATCAAATGCCGGGAAATGGGAGGAGAATAAATTTGGCTGTCTGGTTGCCATGGACACGTTGGACCAAAGGGTCTGTTTCCATACTATACAGCTCTATGACACCATGTCTTTTAACAAACTTCCTCCTCTTATCTTAAAACAATCCCCCACTCGAGGGAAAAGTCACCTACCATTCAACATTACCGATACCTCTTATGATATTATAAACCTCTAAAAGGTTAATTCTCAGCCCGCTATGCTCCAGTAGAAAATGTCCGAGTCTGTTAAGCCTGCCCTTATATGCAAACACTCCATTCCCAGCAACATCCTGATAAATTTCGACTGAACTCTTCCGAACTTGATTTCACAGGGCGACCAGAACTGCACAAAGTCCTCCAGGACATGCCTCATGGATGTCCTGTGCAACCTGAAAATATCATCCCAACACCTGTACTCAAAGGACAGTCCACTGCTATTCGTCATTTATACAAATGATTCGGATGAGAACATAGGAGATATAGCTCGAAAATTTGCAGATGGCATCAAAATTTGAGGTGTAGTGAACAGTTAAGAACGTTACCACAGAATAAAATGGAATCTTGTTCAGATGGGCCAATGGACTGAGAGGTGGCAGATGGAGGTATGTTTAGATTAATGCGAGGTGCTACATCTTGAAAAAGCAAATCAGAGCATGACTTATAAATGATAAAGTCCTGGACAGCGTTGCTGAACAAAGAGACCTTGGAGTACAGGGTCATATTTCCTTGAATGTAGAGTTGCAGGTAGATAGGATAGTGAAGTAGGTGTTTAATATGGATTCCTATATTGTTTAAACCACTGAGTACAAGAGTTGGGAGGTCATGTTGCGGCTGTGCAGGACATTGGTTAGACTACTTTTGCAATATTGCGTACAATTCTAGTCTCATTCCTATCGGAAAGATGTTGTGAAACTTGGAACGTTGCAGAAAAAATTGACAAAGATGTTGCCAGGGCTGGAGGATTTTATCTGTAGGGAGAGCCGGAATAGGCTGGGGCTGTTTTCTCTGAATCATTAGGGATTGAAAGGTGAATTATAGAGGTTTATAAAATCATCAGAGGCATGCATTGGGTAAATAGACAATGTTTTTTTCCCCGGGGTAAGCGAGTCCACAATGAGAGGGCATAGGTTTAAGATGAGAGGGGGAAGATTTAAAAGGGACCACAGTTGCAATTTTTATGGTTAGAGGGTGATATGTGTATGGAATGAGTTGCCAGAGGCTGGTAAAAATAAAGTATTTAAAAAAACATCTGGATGAATATATAAATAGGAAGGGTTCAGACGGATATGGGCAGGTGTTAGCAAAATTGACAAGATTAGGTTAGGGTATCTGGTCGACATGGACAAGTTGTACCAGAGGGTCCGTTTCCGTGCAGTTCATCTCTATGACTATGTCTATATAATGAAGAACATCAAGTGAAACACCTTCATAACCATCCTGTCTACATATGAAGCAAACTTCAAAGACTTATGCCTGAAACTCTAGGTTGCTCTGTTCTACAACACTACCAATGGCTCAACATTGAATTGTATATGTATTTTTTTTGGGTTTGTTTTACCAAAGTACAATACCTTGCATTTATCAACATTAAACTCGATCCGCAATTCTTTAGCCCAGTGAGTGATAATACTGGAGAAGAAAGACTGGAAAGTAATCAGTTACCTTGTACCATTTAATGGTTTTAGGAAGAGGGCAGTCACACGTTAGAGATGGGAAACAGTGATCGGTGTTTCAGGCCAGAAAGTAAGCTCTGTTTTTGTCTCTGATGGTCAGTATTGATATCTATTTGAGTTCCTTCACAGTACAGAGTGTGTCTACAGGATTTCATTCCCTCATATTGCAGCCTACAGATAATAGCCATTTAAACTGGAAATAATAGACAAGTATTTAAAGATGTTCATAGTTTATCTCGAAGGCAGAGCATATAAACTCGACATCCTACAGTTGAGGCAAGTACCTTGCATTTTTTAACAATGTTATTATTTTAACTGGGTAATTCAGTAGAGTGAACCAGATTTCAATAAATCCATACCGATCTGGAAGCTGACATTGATAGTTAAAAATTTGGGCAAGGTTTAGATCTTGTGCTGTCAGTAGTATCCCTGCCTCTGAGGCAGAGCTCTGGATCCTATTCCAATTCCTGTACTTTTCTGGTAGTGTCCCTATCTCGAGACCAGATTGTCTGGATTCAGGTGCAGCATGTCAGAACAGGCTGATGAACGAACACACAGGAGAATAATGCTGCAACTTTTGGGGCTATAGTGGAGATGTGGTATTGTCCCTACCTCTGGGCCCCCATAGGTCTAAGTTCGAATCCATCTAGAGGTGTTTGATAATATGTCTGAACGCGTTGACTAAAACGATTTTAAAATTGTGGTTTGATTGAGATGGAAGAGGTGTCAGTATTGAATTTCAGAATTTAATACCCGGATGACTGAAAGCACAGACACTGGGTGGGAGACATATTTGCACCTTCTAGAGGTTTATAAATTCGTGAGGTGCATGGATAGGGGGTGAATAGTCAAGATCTTTTCCACATGCTTGGAAGTCGAAAATTAGAAGGGATAGATTTAATGTGAGAGTGGAAAGATTTTAAAGTGACGTCGGGGCAACGTTTTCACTCAGAACGAGGAGTGTGTACAAAATGAACTGTCAGAAGAAGTGATGGAGGTAGGTATAATTACAACATTTAAAAGGCACCCAGATGGATATATTGATAGGAAGGATTTAGAATGATATGTTCCAATTGCTGGCAAATAGATTAGATTCCCTACAGTGTAGCACAAGTCCACACCAACTCTCTGAAGAGTTACCCACCCAGAATCATCTCACGACATTTACCCCGACTAATGCACCTGACATTATGTCAACTTAGCATGGCCAATTGACATAAGCTGCGCAATTTTGTACTGTGGGAAGAAACCCACGCAGACACAGTGAGAATGTGAAAACTCCACACAGTCAGTCAGCTGAGCCAGCAATCAAACTCAGGTCCCTGGTTCTATGAGGCAGGAGTGCTAACTACTGAGCCATTGCACCACCCCAAGTAGGGCACGATTAATTTCAGAAATCAGGTTGGCATGGACCACTTGGTCAAAAGTGTTTGCTTCGGTGCTGTACAACTCTTAAGATTCATCAAGCCATTTGATCTAGGTCCCTGTGTAATCTTCATTGTCCACAATATAGCCAATCTTGGTTTCATCCACAATCTTTCTAACCACGCCTTCTATAATTTTCATCTGAATCATTTGTCTAAATGTCAAAACAAAAATGGATTGAGCACAAGTCCCTGTGGAACACCACCGTGCACAGTGTCAGAAAGCTGGTCCCTTTTCTCTAAAAGCTTCCTTTTCTCACAGATACTGTGTCCTTGATTTCTTTTATAGAGGTGTCGTAAATCGTTCCCGGCTCCAATGTGACTGGTTTGGTACAGAGATTAAACGGTTTTGTGATTAAAGGTGTAATGAAAGGGGAGTGGTCAGCTCTCTATGTGAGCAGTTCAATCCAGAACCAGTTTGTAGTTTAGCTGATTGGACAGGCTCTCTCTCGCTCGCTCTCTCTCTCTCTCTTTCTGCCCTTCTAACTTTAAAGTCCAATAATTTATTCCATTTATACTGTTTTACGGGGGGTTTGCTTATTGGGATGGTTGTGTGTTTCCAGAACAGCTAATTAATTCTAGTTTGAATAGATTGAGTTCTGTAGGAGTTCTTTATTCTTTTCTTTGTGTTTCATTGTGTAGTTTTGTGAATATTTTTTGTCTATTTTAAAACCTGATAATTTTCACTGTGCACTCACTGAAACAAATTACAAAGTTATTGTCTGCACTGCCTGCGCAAGAATATTTTGAGTGGGCTGGCCTAGTCCATAACAACAGGCCTCCAGTCTGAAAAACAACCGTCCTCGATAATGCTGTCTCCTGCTATTAGGTAAACATACACACACACACAGACACGTACACGACACACACACACATACACACACCCAGACACACACAAAGAGACACACACACGCACAGACGCACATACACAGACACACACACACAAAGACTCGCATACAGAGACACACAGACACATGCACACGCACAGACGCACACACACAGACAACACATGCACACAGACACACACGGACACAAAAAGACACACACACACACAGGTACACACGTGGATGCGCGTGCTGCACACACACATACATCTTAGAGTCGTTAGGATATAACTCGATCAGTTATGATTAAACATGGGGTCAAGGCTTGTTGTGAGAGGGTAGTACAACTGACCTGAAAAACATTTCAGCCATGATCAATAGTTCTGTCGACTGGATGGGCCAAATGACCTTTATACTGCTATAATTTTGTACGCACTATGGTACATGCATTCGTCTGTGTTAGTGTGTATTTGCGGGTGCATGTTTGTCTGTGTGTCTGAGTTTTTGTGTTCCTGAGTTTTTGTGAGGTTGAGTGTGTCTGCGTGTGCACGTCTATGTGTGTGTTTGAGTGTGCCTGTGTGTGTATGTCTGTGTGTGTCTTTGAGTTTGTCTATGTGTGCCTGTGTATGTATCTGTGTGTGTCTGCATATGTTTGTGTTCCTCATTACTTTTAGAAGTGGAAATATCAATGTACATTTTTGTAATCTCTACACTGTTTGTCATTCATCTTTACATCATAGCTTGAGGAACTTTTGTTTTAGTCATAAATTTGATATTTTAACAGAGAAGGAAATCTACATGACATCTTCCTAGGACGACCATGACCCAATGTGAGACCTATATTAAAAGCCATATCATCAAACTGGTAACACCGATAATTTGCTGTGACCAATGGAGGAGTGGCAGTAGAAAAGAAAACAGTTACTCTACAACCCAGGGAAATCTGGACCGGTGAGCCTGACATCAGTGGTGGGTGAGTTGTAGGACGGGATTCTGAGGGATAGCCAATTGCATGCATGTTCAAAGGCAAGGCTTGATTGGGGATAGTCACCATGGTTTTTTGCATGAGAAATCGTGTCACACTAATTTGACTGAGTATGTTAAAGAGATGACAAAGCAGATTGATGAAGGCAGTGTTGTAGATTCTTTCCATATAGACTGGAGCAAGTTCTTCGACAAGTTTCTGCATATTCGGCAAGTTAGTAAGGTTAGGTAACATGGGAAACAGCGCACCCAAGACAATTGAATAAAAAAAAAGATTGAAGGAAGTCGGCAGAGGTTGGTAGAGGATTCCTTTTCAGTCTGGAGGCCTGTGAACAGCAGTGTGCCAGAAGGATCAATGCTGAGCCCACTGCTTTTCGTCATTTATATAAATGATGTGGATGTGACCATAGGTGGTAAGGGTAGCAAGTTTGAAGATTGCACCAACATTTTTGGTGTTGTGGGTAATGAAGAAAATTATCTCAGAGTGCAATGAGACTTCGATCAGATGGACCCATGGGCTGACGTCTGGCAGATGGTGTTTGATTCAGATAAATGTGAAGTGCTGCATTTATGGAAGCAAATTGGGGTACTTAATGGAAATTTATTGGAGGATGTTGCTGAGCAACGAAACGGAGAGATGTAGTGCAACGCTCCTTCAAAGTGAATAGTATAGTGAACAAGGTGATTGGCATGTTTGCCTTCATTTGTCAGAGAATTGAGTTTCGGAGTTCGGATGTCATGTTACAGCTGTACAGGATGTCAGTGAGGCCACATTTTGGAATACTGTGTGCAATTCTGGTCTCCCTGCTGTACGAAGGTTGCTGTGAAACTTGAAAGGGTTCAGAAAAGATTTATAAGGATGTTGCCAGGTTTGGTGAGTTTGAGTTATAAGCAGAGGCTGAATAGGGTAAAGCGGTTTTCCCTGCAGAATTACGGGCTTAGAGCTGACCTTATAGATGTTTATAAAATCATAAGGGGCATGAATTTTGTAAAAACACAAGGACTATTTCCCAGAATAGGGGATTCCAAAAATAGAGGGTATAGGTTTAAGGTGCGAGGGGAAATATTTTAGATGGAACTTAGAGGCGAAGTTTTCATACAGAGGGAGGTGTGCATATGGAATCATCTGCCAGAGGAAGTGGTGGAGTCTGGCATCTTAATGGGTATCTGAATAAGGAGGTATAGAGGAAAATGAGCCAAATGCTGGCAAAACAAACTCGATCAGATTGGGATGTCTGGTCAGCACGGACAAATTTGCATGCTGTAAGACTCTTATAAGAGGGATGAGGAGACATTCTAAACAGGCATTTCAAATGGAAATTTTCTTCCCCACAAGTTTGAGATCCCCCTTTGTTTACATTGATTCAAAGCTGAGTTAGTTAAATATTTGGCAGAGAAGCGAGTCATGGATAACGGGATACAGTCAGGAAAGTGGGGTTGTGACCATAACCTGATCAGCCACAATCTTAGTGCCTGTTGGAGAAGGCTCAAAGTATCTAATGACCCACTCCTGCTCCTCAGTCCCATGTTTCTGTGTTCCATTCAGTCCCTCAAACCTGATAGCCAGGGATAGTTAGAGGCTACTTCCTGCTGTAACCTGGTGCACAGAAACAGAGGAGACCATTCAGCCCCTCAAAACTGTCACACACAATTTGGGCTGGTTTGGAAAATGTAATTGGAAAACCCAGGTTGGGTATCAAAGAGGTCGCTCATCTCTCCTTATAGAGCTTCCCCTCTCTGCAACATGTGCTTCATATGTGGTTCATGTTGTAGACCCAGTTTCACTGTGAGTACAGCCCCAACACCTCAGCCAGAGATGGTCCAGACAATCTGGCAACATTCAATAACAGAGCTTCTAGGAAAATAACACCCTTTACTTTCTAATAATAGAATGTGAGAACCCCACAACCAGGGGTATGTCATTCATCCACACGCCCCCCTCCCCCCACAAGCATGTCTTCACCCACAATAAGATCATAAGGTATAATATCCTCTTTCATGTCCAGTTCTTCACAGCCCTCAACTCTGATTGGTCAAAAAGCACTCCTTACCCCCACACTGTGAACTATTGTTATAAGCAAAATACGTGAACACAAGGGCTCAGGGAAAAGTGACCGGCCCTGACATCAAGGCATCATTTAACTAAGGATGGTCTCAAGGAGCCTGAGCAGGATTGCGCTTAATGGGAATGAGTTTTAAACTTCCCTCGTTAGAGTGATTTAAAGCATAAAGCACAATGATTGTGGTTTGTGTACAAAAATCCATGTAGTCCTGGACATGTCTGCAAACGATCCTCAAGGTAGCTTCCTCAGCACAAACATCTTCAGCTGCTTCATAAAGATTAGAAGTGGGGGTGTTCATTGAAGGACACACAATATTCAGGAAAAATGTTCCCCTTCAGCTCCTGAACTAGTCTGTGTCCATGTGCAGCAAGACCTGGACAACATTCAGGCTTGGCTGTTGGAAATATCGGTAACATTCATGCAGCAGTGCTGCTGGACAATGCATATTTCCACAGTTAAAAGGAGGAGATTATTCCGCGCCATGCGCTGGCTTCACAGGAATATGAGGAAGTCATTCAGCTCAATGAAAATATTGGAGAAGTGTTGAGATAGCCCATTTAGTGCATCCAACGAATTACACAAGAAGAGAAGGAGTCACGTGTTACAGAAGACCGCAGAGCTCCTCAAAAATATTTGAAGGCTTAGCCTATCAACAATGAAGTGTTCTGATACGTAATATCCCATAAACATGTACTTGGCAAAAAGGAAAAATCAGATACAGATTGTCAGATGCAGTTCTCCAATCTAGGAAGGAAAACAAATCCACTGAAGCTTCTAACTCTGTGGTGACCCCAATAGCTTCTGATATTACTGAGAAACCAAAACACTTCCTGTAATGTGGCTGCCAGAACTGCACACAGTATTCTATCTATGGCCTAACCAATGGCATGTTTAACTCATATTATGTCGCCTCGATGAATGCACACTATGCCTATAGTCCCGTGCGATTTCTTAACTGGCTACTGCACTGTCCAGTCACATTCAGGGATGTGTGGAGAAACACGCTCTGACCTCCCTAGTGTTCTGCTGTCTAGTTCCTTCATCCAAAGTGCATCACATCCTATTTATCAATGTTCCATTCCATCTGCCATTGATCTGACAATTCCACCTGTATCTTCCCGTAACATAAGGCCTTCCTCCTCACTGCCAACCACCTGGCAAATCTTTGTGTCAAACACAAAGTTACTTATTACGCTCAGCCCCACCCCCACCACCCCCTCCACATTAATATTTACATCATTTATGAATACACAAATAATTAGATACATTACACTTCTCGCTGTGGTACACCACCAGACACTGATCTATCGCTACCACCTTCCGAGTGACTTGGGACCACATAGCAGGTTTCTAGTCCTCTAGCACCTCCCTCGTGTGGTCAGATTCGACTAAAACATTTAGGTCAGGACATTTCCTCTCTTGTCTCCAACAGCATCCTGCGATACAACTCATCTGGACTTTACATAATCCAAAACCATAAATCCCAACTTGCATCTTACATAAATCTGCTCGAGAGCTTCCCAGTCCATCTTCTTGAATTCTGTACCTGCTTCTTCCTTTCTCAAATAAAACAGATGTGAAGCTCTCATGTCACAGTCTATCAATGTTCCCCGGTTTCACATACTGATTACACCATTGGTTTCGAAATGGGTCCTAATTTTTTCCTGATATTCTGTTCAGCTTGTTTTTGTAGAACATTTTGGGTACCCCCTAACTTTGCCTGCTGCACTTCTCCATGCCCCTGTATGAGTCAGTGTGCTGTGGGTGAATTTTCTAAGTTTCCCTGAGATCACCTCTCATTCTTTGAAACAGTACAGAACACAGGTATAATCTCATCCACACTGCATGCAGTCCGTGCAGAATGCCTTTACTTCGATATTCCAATTTCCGTTAACTGAAGGCCAACTTCACTTTTACCTTTCCGTTTCCCAAAGTCGCCCCTGAACCACGTTGGTTCAATTTTATTTACTATTCACTCTTAAAAATCCACACTGAATATCTAACTATATCACATCCAATAGTTCTCCATTGTCTCCCCCTACACGAAACATCTTCAAACCATTTCAAAAAAAGTTTGTTAACAGTGATTATTCGGGTGAGATCCAAGATGGCGGCGATCCAGTAGGTCTGCCCTGCTGAGCTCTGCACCAGAACCCAGACAAAGTTATGCATTCACCATCTCTTTCTTGATCCCCAGTATTGCTCTATGCCTTTTTAAGTGAGTAACGGAAAATAACTAAGGGAAAAGGATCATCAGGATCACAACCAGCAGTGCACTTCAGCAATGGATACGCCCGCGGCTGTGACGTCGGTCTCTGCAAACGCTCCAGGAGACTTATCTGTGGAGTAGAGCCTGGCCTCAGAGTTCAGAGCCTGCGAGAGAAGATTAATTCAGCGATGGAGGAGATCTGAACCAGGCTGGAACTGATCTCAGCCAAGCTGCAAAAGCAGGATCAGGAGACCCAGTGTCTCGGGCCGTGCATCGTCGAGATGGAACAGCGGATCGCGGCTTTGGAAACCATGGCAAAATCCTCGGCGGGTCGTGTCGAAGCCCTGGAATGGTAGCTAAGGGCCTTAGTAGAGTAGGTCAACGACCTCGAAAATCAGGGCCATCATAAGAACATCAGCCTGGTCGGGCTGCCAGAACGAGAAGAAAACGGCCAGCTCATCAACTTCTTTTCATTTCTCTCACTTACCGCCGAATGAGAAAGTGGGTTTAGGGATGGTGGGGTTGGTTACATTTTGTTTCACCCAGACTGCCTGAGGTCAAAGTATGGATGGGACGGATTTAATTTTCTTGTTGTAAGACGCATGCAACTTTTGAAAACATTGTTTTGCCTGGATTTGATGAGCGGCTTCAGCTCGGAAGAGCCACGAGGGATTAATGGGTGATATGTACACCCTCTGCAGGAAGGGGGGATCTCTCCACTTATTTGTGTTATATGTTGGCTCATTTTAGAAATATTTGTGAGAAGTTTTGATTTGGTTGTTATTGTAGTTATAGTTTCAAGTTTGTATGAACTGTTTACTGCTTTCACTTGACGGGCTATAAATGGGTTCTTCTCCCAGTGGGTCATGGGCTGCTTCGGATAGTTATGGCTAACCGCTTGTTTAATCGTGCACGTGGAACCTTAAGGAGTCACTCACTCATTAAGAGAAAAAGATACTTTCAAGCCTCAGAAAGGAAGGGGACAATGTAGCCTTGCTGCAAGAAACACATCTAACTGATAAGGAGCACTTAAAGTTACAGCAGGGAAGGTTCGGTCCGGTGTTTTTTTCATCCTTTAATTTGAAAAGTAGAAGAGTAGCTTCACTCATTCATACAAACCTTCCGCTTCAGTTGTTTGACCAAATTAACGACGATCATGAGTGGTTTCTGATCCTTAAAGCTTTAATACATGGAGAGGAATATGGGACATTGTATAATATTGCCCCACCACACCCGCTCAAATGCACTCTCCAGGTTGATGACCCTTGGGGAACATTGTACAATTAAAAGGGAGACTTTAACCGACTTATGGACCCCGAAGTGGATCGGATGTCAAGGGGTCTCACGGGTATTTCCCCGCCATCAAGGCAGCTGGTGGACCTGAACAGGGAGCTGCTTTGGTGAACGTTTGAGATGTCTTCACCCTGAAGGTAGGGGCTTCACCTTTTTTTCTAACCCACGTAAGTGCTATACCAGGATTGACATATTTTTTTGCCCCATTGGACTCTTTAAATTCGATGCTGCCCTGCAAAATTCTGATCATGCAGCAGTGTACGTGGATGTTAAGGCCTATGCCGATGGGACAGGCTCGCAGCACTGGCGCATGGATCCTTGCCTCCTGAAAGATAGCAAATTCATTAAGTACTTTACGCGGGAATTGAAGTTTTTAATGGGACATTAACTTGGGTACGGCCAGTCATCCATCTGTGTTCTGGAAGACTGCCAAGGCCTATGCAAGGGGTTTGATTATTTCTTACTCGTGGACTCAGAAGCGGCAGAAGGGACAGCAGTAGTGTATGCTCAAGGCTTGGCTGAAGGCAGCTGAGACAGCATTCTTTGACAGACTGTCTGTAACTAAGTTGCAGCAGATTACAGCCCTCTGGGCTGCTCTGAACACTGCGCTCACCCAGACCACAAAGAGGGAGATTTCCTTTGCGAAACAGAGGTTATTCGAGTATGGTGCTAAACTGGGAAGGTATTTGGCGCACTTGGCCAGAAAGAAGAGTGCCCCCAATCTATTACATCCATTAGACAGGGTGCTGGTACTATCACCTGCCGTCCCAAAAGGGTTAATGCAGCATTCAGAAAGTTCTACTCTGGGTTGCTCCAGTCAGAGGATTGTGCGGACAGATTGGTGAAAACGGAGTCATTTTAAGACCCTGGACCTCCCAGGTATAACTTCAGAGCAGGAGTCTCTTTTGAATGCCCCGTGACATCCAAGAGATACAGGATGCGGTAAGGCAGCTCCAGAGTGGCAAACCGATCGGCCAGATGGCTTGTGGAGTGAGATTTATTAGGAGTTCATAGACATGATGGCTTGGCCAATGTTGCATATATTCAATTATTCTTGTGGACAGAACTGCCTCCCATCCTCTCAGAGAGAAGCAAACATTTCTCTTATTCTCAAGAGAGGGAAAGCCCCAGAGGATTGCCTATTCGTATAGGCCTATACAATTATTAAACCTAGAATTTAAAATTTTTGTCGAAAATACTAGCGTTGAGGCTGGAGAAGATCTTGCCCTTCATTGTGAAAGAGGACCAGACACGTTTTATTAGGAGTCACAGGTCCCCTATTAATATTAGGAGAGTGAAAAATATGGTTCAGGTGTGCCAGCAAGGTCGATTCCTGGCTTGGTAGTCTCGCTGGATGCAGAGAAAGCATTTGCTTGGGTGTAGTGGCCGTACCTCTTTTATGTCTGGGAACTGTTTTGCCTTGGAGGTGTCTTTGCCTGTTGGATGGCAGAATTATATAGTGATGCAACAGCGACAGGAGTTCTCACTAATGGTATAAGGTCTAATGGTATAATTTTAGCATTGGCAGAGGTGCCCCTTTCGCCATTATTATTTGTATTGGTGATTGAGCCGTTGGCAGAGGCTACCCAGAGGGGCCCCACTATAACTGAACGGGTAGTAGGGTCAGGAAGGCATGACATTATCCTTACACAGATGACGTTCTTCACTCTCTACCTAACCTGATGATATCTTTGCCCAGTTTTTAAAAAGTGATTGATTTATTTGAATCTATCTCGGGGTATAACATCAAATTTATGAAATCGGACGCCATGCATGTTGGGTGTTATTCGAGTACCTGATCCTCGCACCACAGGTGGCCTCTTATGAAGCTCGCCAAATTGCAGCTTCTGCAGGAGATTAAGGGTGTGAATTTTCTGGACTTTAAGAAATACCGACGGGGGTCCTTGCAATCGTATGTGGCTGATTGAGCTTGCAAAGACCTGCGGTCAGTTTGGCTGGACATTGAGGCATCCCAGGCAAAATGTCCCCTCATTAATCTGTTGTTCATGGACAAGACGAGGATTGCAGAAATCCAATTGTCCATAAAATAGTTAAAGCCTGTAAAATGATGCGACAAAGTGAGGGCAATTTACAAAAATGATCTTCCCCTTTGACTCCCATTGTAGTATTGGTAGGATCCCAGCTGGGATTGATGGATTCTGCCTTTTGGCTCTGAGAGTGCAGAGGAGTTTCCAGGTTCGGAGAATTATTTGACGTGGTGGTCATGGTGGTTTTAGAGCAGCTGAGCCAGAAATATGAGTTATCCTGGAGGGGCCACTTTCGTTAATTTTAGATGAGGAACTTTAGACAGAAAAAACGACTACATTAATGGTTAGTCCCCATAGGTCGGAAATGGAGGGAAGAATGCTTCGTCCACAGGTGCTCTCTCGGTCAGCAGCCTCTATCATTTATTGAGAGGTAGTGTCTCAAATGATATAGAGCGGCTGCATGGAATCTGGGCTCAGGAATTGTGAGTGGAGATATCTCCAGAGGAGTGGGAAGATATTTGGGAAACCGTAAGGAAGATTTCAATTTGCAATAGGATGTAGGCTATGCAGTTGAAGGTACTCCGCAGGGTTTAATTGACATCCGAGCAGCTTGTCAAATTTAAGACAGGAGAGTCCCCAATATGCCCGAAATGTACAATAGATGTTGGTATACTTACGTAATGCTTGTGATCATGCCACAAGCTTCGTAGGTATTGGTGCACTATAGCAAGTGTTTTGGAAGGTGTTTTGGGAACCGAGGTCAAGGCAAATCCGGTGCCCCTCCTCTAGTGTTCGCTGAATCCTCCCTCTTTGGACTTGCATGGGAATAAATTGTTTAGTATTCTTTCATTTTGTGCGAGGAAGAGCATTCTGATTAACTGGGTTCCAGGAAACCTCCCAGGACTCTGATCGTGGTGTAGACTAGTTATGGAGCCCATTCCCCTTGACTTCCTTATGAGTATGGGCACCCAAGAAATGAACATTGTCATAGGACGTGGCGGCCCTATTTCAACCATATACACATGGTTTTATTGGCTAAATTGGTCAGGACATTTGTGTAACAGTGAGGGCTCTGAGAGGAAGAATTCTGAACAAATACGGGTATGGCAAATCATGCTACCGGTGATGGAGAGCTATGGTCGGACTGTGCTGGGTGTTGTAACTTTATGTAATTTAATTTAATTTGCCTTGGTTCAGCTCTGTTTAATCTATGTTTTGTTTTGATTTTGTTTTGACATCAGCCCATTGATTGTGTGCACAGGGAAGAGAATGAGTCCATTCAGCCACTCATGCTTCTTACACAGCAACCAGAGTAGGTCATTTCACACCATGTGTCAATTATACAGGATTGGAGGGAATGAAGAGAATATATAGAGGTGAGACTACAAGCTTACCACATTCACGATGGAATATAAAGTAGTGAGAAAAATGCTGGAATTTAAGAAAATTGTTAAAATCGATTATTCAGGAATTAATGAAAGGACATTTACAGAGTGAAGCCACAATCCATCAGAATCAACATAATTTTACAAAAGATGAATCATATTTTCATTATTTATTTGAGTCTTTAAGAATGTGACAAGCAAGCTGTATAATGGGGATCCTGGAGATGGAAAATCAGGACTTGCAGAAGACATTGAATAAGGTGTGCACAAAAGATTAATCTACAGAATAAGATCGCATATGGTTCGACGTAATTTATTCGCTTGGATGTAGGCTTGGGGAAACAAAGAATTGCATTGAGTTGGAATAACTGATTCATTTTCTGTTTCCAAAAATACCAGAGGGCTCAGTCCCCAGGCCCCAACTATTAGCAATAAATATTATCACCTATTTGAGGGGATGGACATGCAATAATCAGTTTTTCAGAAGACACTGACTCAGTTGAGAAATTGTAATGAATGTTTAAGGATAGGTTACAGATGAAATGAAACAATGAAAAGTATGCGGCCGTTTTGGTCAGTGTAACAGAAAGGCAACTTCCTATCCAAACAGAGGGAAACTACGTTGTGCTTAGGTGCAGAGGGATCTGGTATCCTCATCCATATCGCAAAAGACACAGATGCAGGTGTAGCAGATAATGAGAAAGGAAACTGCAAATTTGGTATTTATTTTTGAAAGAATAGATTATAAAGTGAGGGAGGTACTGCTGCAATAATGCCAGGCATTTGTGAGATCGCAATTGAGTACTGTGTACAGTTTTTGCGTCCTGACTGCAGGAGGGATGTAATTACCATGGAGGCAGTTCAGAAGAGGTTTACTAGACTGATTCCAGAGATAAGGAGTTTGTCCTCTGAAGAGAGATTGAGCAATTCAGGCCTATACTCTCTGGAGTTTAGAAAAATGGGAGGAGATGTCACTGGACAAAGCTAAAGGTGATTGATAATGTCGACATGCATTGGGTATTTCCTCATGTGGGGCAAACTACAACAAGAGATCAGAGTTTTAGGATAAGTGGAGATGAATTAGAACAGTGATGAGAGAACTTCTCTCAAAGCATTTTAAATCTGTGTAATTCACTGTTCCAGAGTGCAGTGGATGCTGGGATATTGAGTAACTGAGGGGATATGGAGAGTGGGCCGGAAAGTGGGACTGAGACGGTGATGACATCAGCCATGATTGTATTCAATGGTGGAGTAGGCTGACATCACATATGATTGTATTCAATGTTGGAGCAGGCTGACATCAGCCATGATTGTATTCAATGGTGGAGCAGGCTGACATCAGCCGTGATTGTATTCAATGGTGGAGCAGGCTGGAGGAGCTAGATTGCTGACTGATGTTCCTCGTCTTTCTTCAGTCCTTCGAATGTGTTACACAGGAATAGGGGAGGGCTGGTTAATCGACGGAAAGCAGGCACTCCGGATAAATCAGATTTAATCAGTTTAAAAGAATGTAACCAGTAGGGTCACACAGTGACCAGTGCAGGGTCCTCAGCTATTTACTATCTATATCAATGATCTAGAGAAGTGGAACAAATGTACTGTAACTAAGTTTGCCAATGGAAATTTTATAAGCAGGAAAATAAATAATCAATGGAAGTTGTAGAGTTTGGAAATGGATATGGACAAGTTAATCAATGGATAAAAGTTTGGCAGGTGGGATTGAACGTCATATATAACCTGTCATTTTCTTCCAGGAAGAACGGCAAGCACTATGTTACTGAAATACAGAGGGATTACAGGACTTAGTGATACCGTGTGTACTGGAGGGTTTACTCTGAGCCGTGCAGACATGGCATGTGTTGCTCCATCACCCTGATTGTCTGCTGCCTGATGTCCCCACCGGGCCTATTGCTCTCATCCACCATATATATCCTCCGTCACTGAAAGATGACACTGATGTTGAGATAGGAGAGTTGATGGAGCTGTCACCCAGTCCTGCCTGGAACGTTCTGGAACATAGAAGCTGAATGAAACTCTGACCCAAAAACTACTGGTAGCACGGTCCTCCCCCTGATATGAAGCTGCAGGTCGTGTTGAAGGAGGTGACACCGCTCTGTGACCAGCTCCTTGTTCAGTCGGGGTCCCCTCACACTCTGCTCCTTGGTTAGGTGGAGCTTGGGAAGCTATTTCTGGAAAACGCCGGGGTGGATCCAGCAGATCCCTTTCCCCAGACACACGCACTGCGTGGTTTCAGAGCTTCCCCTCTCTGCAGCCTCTGCTTCATTTGTTGTTCATGTTACAGACCCAGATGCTATTACTATCGTCCCCATGCTCCATCCACAGTTGTGTCACCAAATCCTCAGGTCTTCCTGAATGTCTGAGGTAGCTCACAGCACAACCTCCAATAAAACATTCCCAGCAGCTCCACTAACTTTCCAATAACAGCAGTAAGTCAGGAGTCCTCAGTTCCAAGTTTGATGCCCAGTAATTAACAATAGTACTCGAGGGGCTTCCTCGTGTAATTGACCGCATGATCAACTGAGAGGGACAAACACAGATGTTCAGTGAACAGGCACAGACCAAGTTTCAAAGACGTGTCTCAAAGCTTCTGGGGCCCCCTGCGCACCAAGGAGCAGTACATGGGACACACCAGGAAGTGAAAAACAGCCTAACACACACACCACTGTCCATGAACCTGTACATAGGACAGATGGGGAAGTGAGCAACAGCCCAACACACACTCCACTGTTCATGGAGCACCACATGGGACACGCCAGGCAGTGAAAAGCCCGAGACACACCATTTCATTGTTTCTGAGCTTCACAGTGCCAGCTCTTGATACATTAAGGATCCAAATGGGATCCACAGCCGTGATGTATAGAAGAGCATGAGCCGTGCACTTTGCATGTTGGTTCTGAACTTCATAATTACGTCCGCGGGGATTCAGGAATATTAGCACCAACGGTCAGGTTAAGGTACAGAAAGACAGATACTCGTGTTATATTTGGATCATTGCTTGATCAACAAGTTGAATAAATGCGGCTCTTCTCAGAGAAATGGGACTAGCCGGAGGAGTCAGATGCTGACGGGTCCAATAACAAGAGTAAGAACATAAAATAAATATGCTGACAGATCAGCTCAAATGGTCAGTTATGCCCGATACCAACTCCACCTCACAGAATCAGACATCATAATCCAGATGAGATATATATTCAGCGTGAAGCACTGTGCAGATGAGGCTAGTGTAGTGCTCAATACAAACCAGCAATCTGTACAGACTGTGCAGACCACATCAGTCCACGGGGGGCTGTGCAGTGAATAACTCTGTAAACCTGGAGAAGTTACCCTTCCAGCATGTAGAGCTGTGTCCACCATCCGAGTGCATTGCTCAGTAATACTGTATTTGATCACTGCACACTGTCGGGAAACTTGCAGCCCATGCTGCAAGTGACAGGATGTGCAACTCCCATCTATTTACAGCTCCATATCTTCATTGTGCCAGGCGCTTTAGAACATCTAATCAAGAGGAAGGATGAAGCTTACATAAGGTTGAGGATGCAAGGGTTAAGCAGTGCACTAGAAGTTTGCAAGGTAACCAGGGTGGAAATGAAGAATAAACTCAGGAGAGATAAAAGTGTGCATGATAAAGGCTTGGCGGGTAGAATTAAGGTAAAACCTAAGACGTTCTACACTTACATGAGGAACAAGAGGATGGCCAGAGTGAGGGTAGGGCGATCAGGGATAGTGGAGGGAACTTACGCCAGGAGTCGGAGGAGGTAACGGAAGTTCTTAATGAATATTTGCTTCAGTATTCACTAATGAGAGAGACCTTGACGTTTCTGAGGACAGCATGAAAAAGGCGAATATGCTAGAACAGGAGGATGTGTTGAAAAATTTGAGAAACACATGGATAGATAAATTTATTTGGCCAAACAGGATATGCCCTGGGATACTATAGGAAGTGAGAAGAGATTGCTGCGCATTTTGCGATGATCTTTTGCATCCTCACTGTCCACTGGAGTCGTGCCAGATGTCAGGAGGCTAGCAAAAGTTCGTGCCTGGTTCAAGAAAGGGAATAGGGATAATCCTGGGAAGTATTGGCCAACCAATCTTACACCAGTGACGGGCAAAGTATTGGAGAGGATTTGAGAGACAGGATTTATGAATACTTGGAAAATTATAAATGATTAGAGACAGTTAACATGGCTTTGTGAGGAGCACGTCATGCCTCATAAATCTTATTGAATTCCTTAAGGATGTGACAAAACACGTTGATGAATTAGAGCAGTGGATGTGGTATATATGCATTTTAACAAGGCGTTTGATAAAGTTATCCACGGTAAGCTCATTCACAAGATAAGGAGGCGTGTCTTACAGGGAGATCTGGATGTCTGGATGCAGAATTGGCTGGCCCACAGAAGACAGAAGGTGGTAGTAGATGGAACAGATCCCGCCTGGAGCTTGGTGACTAACTTGGTGATCTGTTCTGGGACCTCTGCTCTTTGTGATTTTTTTTAATAAGAGAGTAGATGATGAATTGGAAGGGTGGGTTCATAGGTTCGCCGATGTCACGAACTTTGGTGGAGTTGGTGGTTAGTGTGGAGAGCTGTTCTAGGTTACAACAGGACATTGACATAACTGAGCTGATGAGTGACAGATCGAGATAAATCTGGAACGGCAGGATCTTGGGTCCATGTCTATAGATCCTCAAAGTTGCCATCCAGGTTGGTGCTGTTGTTTAGAAAGCATATGATGTGTTGGCTTTCACAGCCGGGGAGATCAGTTTCAGAGCTATGAGGTTATGCCGCAGCTCTATAATCCCACTGTTTAACCCACTATGATAAAGTTGAATGTTGTTCTGCATTGAAAGCTTGCAAGTACTTGTCATATGACTAGCTAATATTTTCAGAGTTTACTGTACTGAAACTATGTAACATCTGGCTGTGAAACAGATATGTTGAGCTTTGGTTGCTCTTTTAACAACTATTCGAATTTAAACAACCAAGTTTAAATAATGTCCCACTATACTAAACCCAATCGATTTTAAATTTATTGTTTTGTCAACATCAAACCAAGGAGATGAGCTGGTGTTGAGGGAATAAAGAGGCACGCATTTTGGAAGTTAGACAGAGAGTAAACTACCATTGTGCGAGTCTGCCATGAACAACATTCTCTGTGTAAGATTCATTTTTTGAACGAAATATCCTTGCATTAAAAGACAGAACATGACCCAGGGAGATATTCAGTGGAAAGAAGGAGGGCATTGGAAACTACAGCCACTGTCTGGTTTAAGTAATTGTAATACAGTTTTTCTTTAATTGGAAGATTATATTGTTAAGGTGGAGAAAGATAACAAACAGTTCAGAGAAAGGGAAACTTAGAGTTGGGAATAACTGTTGTTGTTCAATGTTCACTTTTAGAATTAAGGGATACATTGATATTATTTCCTGTTAAGTAGCGGAATTTGCGAGCTCTCTGTCACTCGACTTTAACAGATTATGAGCGAGGTGAGCTTTTCTGAGTGTTTGGTTTCATTCACAGAAGGTTTCATCGCCGTGTCATAACACCACACTTGTCATACCGTGTTCTAGTCACCTCATTAAAGGAAAGAGGTGGAAGCTATAGAGAGAATGCAGAGAATTATCTATGGAACAGCAGAAAGGTCGACACAAGCCACACAGAGTGAGTGAAATGTTGAGAAAGTCACCACGTGAAAAGTAAACACTGGCAGATTCTCAATGTCTATTTAAACGTCAGTGTGGCACTGGGTGTAGTGCGTCTGTATTGATGACTGGGTATCTGTGTGTCGGCATTTGTCTATGTGTGCTGAAAATGTGTTGCTGGAAAAGCGCAGCAGGTCAGGCAGCATCGATGTTTAGGGCATGAGCCCTTCTTCAGGAATTTGTCCATGTGTGTCTGTATATGTGCTATTGCATCAGTCTCCGTGTGTGTCTGTGCATCTATATTCATCTCTGTGTGTCTCTGCATGTCTGATTTTTTCACTTTGTGTATCTGCGTTTCTGCATTCATCGCTGTGTATATCTGCATGTCTGTATTTGTCTCTGTGTGTATCTGCATGTCTGTATTTGTCTCTGTGTGTATCTGCATGCCTGTATTTATGTCTGCGTGCAGCTGCATGTCTATATTCATCTCTGTGTGCACCAGACTGTCTGTATTCAACTCTGTGTGTATCCGCGTGTCTGTATCCATCTCGGCGTGTATCTGTGTGTCTCTATTCGTCTCTGTGTGCATTTGCGTATCTCTAAGTGTATCAGCACGTCTGTTTTTGTCTCTGTGTATATCAGTTTATCTGTATTCAACTCTGTGTGTATACGTGTATTTGTATTCGTCTCTGTTGGTATCTGTGTGACTTCATTCATCTCTGTGTGTATCTGCGTGTCTATATTTGTCTTCCTATGTATCCGTGTGTCTTTATTCGTCTCTGTGGGCATCTGTGTGACTCTATTCGTCTCTGTGTGTATCTGCATGTTTGCGTTTGTCTCTGTTGATATCTGCATGTCTGTATTCTTCTTACGTGTATCTGTGTGCCTCTATCCGTCTCTCTGTCTATCTGCGTGTCTCTGTGTGTATCTGCGTGTCTGCATCTGTCTCTGTATGCATCTGCGTGTTTGCATTCATGTCTGAATCTGCGTGTGTGTATTCGTCTCTATGTCTACCTGCATGCCTGTGTTCATGTGTGAGTATCTGTGTGTCTGTATTCGTCTCTGTGTGTAGCTGCGGGTCTGTGTTTGTCTCTGTGTGTATCTGCGTGTCTGTGTTCATCTCTGTGCGTATCCTTGCGTCTGTATTCATCCCTGTGGGCACCTGTGTGAGTCTATTTGTCGTTGTGTGTATCTGCGTGTCTATATTTGTCTCTGTGTGTATCTTCCTGTCTGTATTTGTCTCTGTGTGTATGTGCGTGCCTGTATTAGTTTCTGTGTGTCGCTCACGTCTGTATTCATCTCTGTGTGCGCCTGTGCATCTGTATTCATCTCTGTGTGTCTGTATTTGTCTCTTTGTGTATTTGCGTATCTGTTTTCATCTCTGCATTTTGTCTGCGTGCCTGTCTTCGTCTCTGTGTGTATCTGTGTGTCCTTGTGCACAGCGGATCTGTCAGCCTCTCTGGTGTTTAAAGTGATGCAATGTCCCTCTCTGCTGGCCTTCACACTCCTCTGCATTGACAGCACCGCAGGGTTACAACCATCAGGGGATTCAGTCTTGGAGGGAGGGGGAGGGAGGCAGCTCATAGCGCCATCTAAACTGACAGAACCATCTGCACACGCACACATACACAGTTTGGTGTATGGAGGATTGTATTCGTACTGAGGACCCTTAGAGTGGAGAATGTTCATTAAACGTTATGTCTATGGTCGCTCTGCAATGTGGAAGTGATTTGTCTTTGAAGATTATTCATGACACAGTGTGCACAAATCAAAGTGTATGTCTATCGCAAATGCATCCAAGCAAGATTGACGGAACAATTTGTAAGTCAATGCAATGAAAGTACTTCATGTTCATTATTTTGACATGTTTTATAATATACTCCTACAAATTATAAATGAGAAAAGATTGAAAATCCTGAAATGGACACAGTGGTGGTGGTAATATCTCAGGAACGATTTCGTTAGGTATCAGACAAAACTGCTCTGTGCTTCCAAAGATGTTATTTGAAAAACCAAACAGCCATACAAGGTGAAAGATTGACAGTATTTGATGTCCTCTGAAAGAAACAAGAAAAAACTGACACTCGTGCAAAGGCATGGGGAGGCTAGCAGAAGGTGGCATTGCATAACTATAAACTAAACAGGGACAGACGTAGAGGTGTGGGGGTGGTGGCGGTGAGGGGTTGATCTCAATTTCAATGGATTTACCCCAAAAAACTGCAGGACATCATCTCACGGAGATACACACAAACATACACAGACACGTTAAACACACAACACATATACATACAGATATGGACACACAAAGAAACACACACACTCCTGCACACAGTTTCTTTAAGATAGAGTTGAATAAGCTTTTCATTAATTTGGGAATCAGTGATCATTTGGCGAAGGCAGGAGAATGTAGGTAAGAAACAGTTCAGCTGTAATCCAATGGCACAGCAGATCCAATGGGGTAAGTGGCCTGATTCTGCTCTATTTTCCCATATTCAGGAGAGAGCTTTCAAAGGTTGAATTTGAATGCAGATTACAGGGTTAAAGGTCGGCTTCTTGGCAGTGTGGAGGAACAAAGGGATGTTGGGGTCCACGTCTGTAGATTCCTCAAAGTTGCCAAAGCCCTCAAGGTAAGAATGTGTATGATGTGTTGGCTTTCATAAGCTGGGGGATTGAGTTTAGAGCTGCGAGGTTATGCTGCAGCTGCATAGAGGCCTGGTTAGACCAGACTTGGAATATTGTGTTGAGTTCTGTTCGCCCCATTAAAGGAAGGATGTGGAACCTTTAGAAAGGGTGAAGACGGGAGTTCCCAGCAAGTTGCCTGTCCTATAGGGCATGTCTTATGAAGAAGGTTTGAGGGAGCTTTAGCTTTTCTCATTAGAGTAAAGAAGGATGAACGGTGACTTGATAGAGGTGTGCAAGATGATGAGAGGCACAGACAGAATGGATTAGGAGATTCTTTTTCATAGGGTAGAAATGGCTAACACGAGGAAAACATAATTTTAATGTGATTGGAGGAGGGTTTTGGGGGGATGTCAAGAGGCAGGTTGTTTACACAGGTAGTGATAGGTGCGTGGAATGCACTGCCAGCCGTGGTCGTCGAATTAGCTACATTAGGGACATTCAAGTAACTCTTGGATAAGCACATAGTTGATAATAGGATGAAGGCTGTGCAGTTTAGTTTAATCTTAGAGTCGGATAAAAGGTCAGCACACCATTGAGGGCTGAAGGGCTCTTACTGTGCTGTACTGTTCAATGTTCGCTGTTCTAATTTCTTGAACTCTTGTGAAAATATTGTACCTGGAATTCCTTTAACTTCAGTGGAGGTTAATCTAATCAGTATTTGATTGTTGAGCGTTAATGGAAATTTGGGGAGGTTTGAGGGGCTGAAGGGTGTATATATGTTCCTAACCGTTGTGTCAAAAGAATAATGATTGGTTTGAGGGGAACTCATTTTGAGAATAAGGGCATTCCTATTTCAGACTGGGAAAGGGATGTTCCTTTTTCTTTAGGATTGTATGGTCTGTGGTCTTCTCATGCCCAAGGATCAGTGAAGACTGGGTTAATGAAAACACTCAAGGAGGAGTTATATAGATCGTTGATGAACAAGAGAATCAATGATTATTGGGAACAGACAGGAAAGGGATGCTTAGTTACCATCACATCAACAATGGACATTCTGAATTGTGCAGCAGGCTCGAGGGGCTGAATGGCCACCTGCTGCTCTTGCTTCATGTATTGTTCACTCGCTCAACCCCGCGATGCTGTTACAGAAGGTGAGGATGATCGCATTCAGCCATTCAGGATCGATCTGGACCTCTAAGTAATTATAAAGAAATAGGATGAAGCTCTTCAGCCATTTCAGTACATTACACAGCGCAAGAGGAGGTCACACCTACTTTCTAGATTGCTACACAGGAACAGGGGAGTGCTGGGTAACAATAGGGAAATCGATAGTTGGGAGAAATGTGTATTTTCGGGTTGGAAATCTTTAACTTGGTGAAGTGCCTCAGAGATCAGTGCAGCATCAAAAGCTATTTAGAATCTGTCAATGATTTGCGTGTGGGAACTGGTTGGATGGAAATCAATTGGCTCAACCACGAAGATTCGATAAGATGTCAAGTGGAGGTAGAGAGTCTGTAATGTGATATAGACAGGGAAGGTTAGTGTGCAAACCTTCAGCAGAAACAGGATAACATGGTCTACTGACATTTGTGCTGTGGCAGAAGGGGAAAACAACAGTAATCTAATTCAAAGAAGAGAGATCACAAAACTCAGTTGTACAAAGGCATTTGTTCACCCGGGTACATACATCACAGGGGGTTAGCATGCAGATGCAGCAAGTAATTAGGAAGGTATTTGGAATGATTACTTCATGAAAAGGCTATCAGGATATTTTACTGCATCTGTACAGAGGATTTCTGAGTCAATATCTGATGTACTGTGGGCAGTGATGATTCCATAAACTGAAAAATAAATATACTCAATAGCTTTAGAAGATTTTGCGAATATGTTTCACTGCACTTGCTCTTGGAAAGATGGCCTTATTCTGTCATTCTGCACGGAAACAGACCCTTCGGTGCACCATGTCCATGCCCACCAGATGTCCTACATTAATCACGTTCCATTTGCCAGCACTTGGCCCATATCCCATAAAACCTTCGTGTTCACTCAAATGGCTTCATTCAAATGTCTAAAAATGCTGTAGCTGTCCCAGCCTCCAACATTTCCTCTGACAGTTCATTCTATACTCTCTGTGAAAAGTTACCACTTTTGTCCCTTTTATATGTTTCTCCCCTCACATTCAATCTATGTGCTCTAATAGTGGACTGCCCTAAGCGAGGAAAATGTTCTTGGATCTTCACCATTTCCTTACTCCTCATGATGTTATAAACCTCTATAAGGCGAGAGCACTTCAGGGTTGAGAATGAGAGGCGTTCGTATTGAACTGTATAAGATATTGAGGAGAGTGTATCTGATGCATAGCCTATGGACATTGTCTCTGGTATATGAGTCTAGAACTGAGGATTCAAATTTAACAAAACAACATGTATATGTTATATACTCTTTTCATAGTATAAGAAAACAAATACTATGAAGACATGATTCTATTGGACAAAAATATGAGGACACATACAAACGTATCTTCATTAAAACTCCTCCATGGAGCAGAGAACAGGGACGAAGTCATACAGTTCTGAGAATGTTCAAGGAGGTCTCACGTGGTCCAGTTTGGTGTTGAGATAACATTACTGTATATTTCTGCTCCGAGATGGAGAAAATGCAACCTGCTGGAGAAGCCACTGCTTATTGCTACCTATCTTTCCTTGTTCCTTCTCGCAGCAATGTATGAGAGGTGAAAACCGTTCAGTCATCTTTATCATTCATGTAGGATTACTGGTGAGGAATCATTGGCATCTCCCCACTGCCTAAAATCAAAGGTAATTCAGCCAAATCCGACTGTTTCAGGAATAAATCCTGCTTGTGTGAGCAGAACAACCTCAGAGGTTGAATAACATTTCATTATTTTACTTTTGTCTTGAGTTTAACTATTGCTTGGACAAAGCTCTTTCAAGCTGATATTTTGCAGCTTTTTTTCCTGCTTGTATTTAGGTATGTGTATGTGTGTGTCTGTGTGCACTTGCGTGTGTGAGACACTGTGTATGTCTTAGTGTGTGTGTCTGTGTGTATGCACAGACTGCATCTCAGTATGCGTTCAAAGATAAATATTAATGAACGTATTTGTCCAAACTGTTTGCCATTTGTTTTTCCATCTTAGCTTTGAGTAACTTTGCTTTGATGAATTATTTTTGCAAATGTAAGATATCGAGATGTCTTGTCCCCAGCAAAGAACCTGACCTAGTCTGAGACCTATATCATTGGTCATATCACCAACCGAGTTACATTTAAAATTTATCATGATCAATGGAGGAACGGGACTAGAAAATGAAACAGTGGTCCGTCGAACCCCAGTCTGAACATGGATGAGGAGAATTTCACAAAAGTTTGTTTGTGTGGGAATGCTGATTAGATTACTTACACTGTGGAAACAGGCCCTTCGGCCCAACAAGTCCGCACTGCCCCGCCGAAGCGTAACCCACCCATACCCCTACATCTACATCGACCCCTTACCGAACACAACGGGCAATTTAGCATGGCCAATTCACCTGATCTGCACATATTTGGACTATGGGAGGAAACCGGAGCACCCGGAGGAAACCCACGCAGACACGGGGAGAACGTGCAAACTCCACACAGTCAGTCGCCTGAGGCGGGTCTCCGGCGCTGTGAGGCAGCAGTGCTAACCACTGTGCCACCGTGCCGCCCAGAGGTTTGTGGTGCCTGTATGTTTGCATTTAGTCAAAGCAATGGCAGTCAGATATTGGACAGTAAAGGACAATGAACTACAGATATGGAAGTGGAGCTGAGAACACATCCAGATCAGCCACGATCTTACTGCCTAGTTGAGAAGGCTTAACGTGTCTAATGACACACTCCTACTCCTCAGCCCTACGTCCCTATGTTCCATTCAGTTCCTCAAAACTGGAAGACAGGAGCGTTTGGAGTTCATTTACTCCGATAACCTGGTGCACAGAAACCGAGGAGACCATTCAGTGACTGAAGACTCGAGAGTATAGCGTTGTAAAAGCACAACGGTTCAGGCAGCATCCAACGAGCAGGAGAATCGCCGTTTCTGAGCATATACGTCTGCGCTAAACGTGGTTTCAACAGAATACAAGGACGCCATTCGATCCATTGAAACTATTGGACAAGAATAGGGATAGCCCATTCAAACCCTCCTGCCTATGACACAAGGAGTGAAGGAGTGTAGTCAGCACATCGAGATGTTAAACATGAACCGGAGTCGCCAAGTCAGGTCCTTGAGCTGCTTCCAGATGACCAGGAGGTGGCCATTCAGCCTATCGAACCATGTGTACAGAAATAGGAAGATGTCTTTGATGCCTGAACATAACAAAGAGTGAAGCAGAGTCTACACAGATAGACTGCTCTATGTTGTTCCTCCTGGTTCCTTTGCTCGTGGTACATATGTGTCACTTTAACTTGGTTTGCTGAACGTGAGAGGGAAAAGTGAGAAGTGAAAAGTTTGTGCGAAGTCTCAAGGAAATGCCTTCTATCTCCGAGAAGACATTATTGTACTCCTATAGAGGACAGAAGGTGGTGGGAATAGTGAACTATTTCAGGAGTAAGGCATTAAAGCTGCTGATAGATTTATGTACAGTGTAGAGACACACACCAACTGCACGTTGAGACAGTGAGAATTCATTCAGAGCCTGGCGCTCCCTCTCAACCAACATGGGGTCTCCACACTGGTACGTCAACTACTGGGAATTACATATCATGGGGAAAATGCAATTTCTCTCAAAATCACCATCTTTTTTCCGGACATAATAAATGTTAGTCCATAATCCTCAAGTTTAAATGTAATTGCATGTTATTCTCTTGAAGTGCTACGGCTGTTGCTGGATTATACTCTTATACCTTTTATCAGTTAATTATCGTTTACACAATGTAATTCAATAATTTACTTGCAAAGGTGCAAACATCTTATTGCACAGTTGTATGCCGTTTCTTTTTTAGATTTGTTGTAGCCTTAGCCCAAAGGTAAATGTTTTGTTTACTGAACAGCCTTGGGCAACTGTCTGTGTGGCGTTTGCACATTGTCGCCGTGTCTGCGTGGGTTTCCTCTGGGTGCTACGGTTTCCTCCCACAGTCCAAAGATATGCAGGTTATGTGAATTGGCCATGCTAAATTGCCCAGTGTCAGGGGTGAATCAAGGGTAGAGGAATGGACCTAGGTGTGTTACAGTTCGGAGGGTCGATGTGGACTTGTTGAGCCGAAGGGCCTGTTTCCATACTGTAGGAATCTAAAAAAAACATGTTTATCGGGATTCAAGGGTCAGACACAGTATGTATTTTTCATGGGCTAAGAAACAGAAAGGAATAGAAGACAGCGACTGTGGAGACTGACGAGGAGTAAAGTGACATCCCCCCTGTCCCCCATGTCTTCTTGACAGAGAGAATAAAATCAAATGTAGAGAAAGAAACAGATATATTCGGAAGAAGGAATAGCAAGTGACAGTGTAAATGAAACAGGATAATTTGAAATGGAATGGCCGAACAATGATTGATCTGTGTGTGTGTGAGAGAGAGTGTGTGTCAGTGTGTGTGTGAGTGTGTGTGTGTCTGCGTGTGTGTGAGTGTGTGCGTGTGTGTGTGTCTGAGTTTGAGAAAGTGTGTTTGTCTCTGTGCGTGTGAGTCCGTGTGTGTCTGTGTGTGTGAGTGAGTCTGTGTGTCTGTCTGTGTGTGTCTGTGTGAGTGTGTGTGTGTCTGTATGTGTGAGTGTGTGTGTCTGTGTGTGTGAAAGTGTGCGTGCCTGTGTGTGTGAGTGAGTGTGTGTCTGTGTGAGTGTGTCTGTGTGACTGTGTGTTTGTCTGTATGTGTGCCTGTGATTGAGAGAGTGTGTGTGTCTGTGTATGTGTGTCTCTGTGCCTCTGAGGGAGGACTGGTAAATGTAACCTCCCCGTTTAAGGAGAGAGGGACACAGAAGACAGGAAATTATAGAAGGACTTATTGGATCTTTGGTTTATGAATAGATGTGTGGAGCATCAGAACAAGGAAGTTGTGAAGCATATTGGAAATAGTGTGGTTAAGCTACAGCATAATAAGAGTTACAATTACAATGCCATTACGAACAGCAGTGATGAAAGTACGGTTAAAACAAAGAAAATCAGTTCGAAGCAGACAGGAGCATTAGTGACAAAAAGACTGTTTCCTAGATCCTGTTGTGAGAATGTTGAGATAAGCTTGTCAGTAAACAGACAAGGAATGTATAAAAAGCACAATAAAATCTGTTGCTGATAAGGTCTCAACGTGCAACTATGTAACCAATACCTATGAAGCTGAAAAAGCAAACCAAGTGAGACAGCATCCTAGGAAGAGGAAAGTCAACGTTTCAGGCTGAAAGACTTCGTCAGGATTGGGGTGGGAAAGGGGAGCCGGGAAGTAAATAGAGGGAGGGCCGTGGGGCTGGTGGAAGGCTAGGTGGGATAGCGATAGGGGGATGCAGGCAGGGAATTATTGTGATTGGTCAGTGGGAAGGGTGCAACAGATATGCGAATGGGAAGATGCACAGCTTTGTTGAGGTCAGGGAAAGGGGACATGGGATAAAGCTGTTGGTGGAGAGATTTTGAAGCCAGTGAAGACAATATTAAGCTGTAAGGTCTTCAGCTGAAATATCAAGTTGTGTTCCCCAGTTTCTGTTTGACCTCACTCTGACAGTGGAGGAGGCCTGTCGCCGGATGAGCAAGGGGAAGGGAGTGATTGAAATGGATGGCAACTGGAATGCTGAATTTGCTAAAGCGTGCAGAGAGATGATGCTCCATGATTATGTCCCTGAGTCTCCTTTTGGTCTCCACAACATGGAGGAGACAACGTTGGGATTTGGAGATGAGCTCAGTGGGCCAGGATCAGGCTCTGTCTGGAGTATTAGTGCTATGTACGAAACAACCAACCCGACTTTCCAGTTACCATTCATTTTAATTCCCACTCCCACTCACCGGCGACATGCCTATCCTTAGCCAGTCCACTGTCAGACGACCACCACCTGAGAGTTTACCTTTGAAGCTGATAGCCCAATGGCCTCAATATTGACTGAAGCCGATTCAAAACCCTCCGGCTGCCGCCTTATCCCATGTCCCTTTTCCCTGACCAGACCCACCTGTATCTGATCCACCCTTCCCACTAACCAATCACAGTAACCTCATACCTGCATGTACCTACCACCACCATACCTACCCGCCGCCCTTCCATATCCCATCACTCCATTTCTGGGCTCCCCTCCCCCTCACCCGTCCTGACGAAAGGTCCAAGATCAAAATAGTGCCTTTGCTCCTCCTCTGATTCTGTCTGGTCTGCTGTGTTTATCCAGATCCATGTTTATTAACTCTGGCCTCCCGCACCTATAGTACTTACACTTTCCATGCTGTGGAACTAGGTGGTCTAAATATAAGAAGAAATAAATTTGGACATTTGAAAAAATGGCGGACGCATCTGTCATTTCTTAACAACCCAATACACATATTCCAGAAGAAGCAGCATTTCATTTGTACTCTTTCAATCCAGTCTCCTGTCATTGCTGCTCACAATGCAGTCTCCTTTATATTGGGGAGACCAAACAGAAACTGTATTGAGGAAAACTCCCACTCTGTCTGTGGGAATAACCCTGACCTTCTCATTGCTTCCCATTTCAAAAACTTACCTTGCTGTCATGCAAACATTTCAGTCCTGGGTTGCTGTAATGCTCCAATGACACCAAGCTGCAAGCTCGACTAACACCTCACTTTAGACCTTGGAACGTTCTATCCTGATGGAATTTTTATTCAATTCCATACTTGCACAGCCTGACCGCATTATGGCTGGTCTCCATTCTTCAGACATTTTTTCTCCTGGTCTTCCAATGAACTTGCCCTATTTGTGAATCGTTTGTCTTGCAGTTAATTAACGAACCCATTTCCCCCTTCACAATCTAATTAATACTCATTTTACATTTTATTCTCTTTTACCAGAAATAAAAGTCAATTTGTCAGTGGCATTGTTCCTCTACATCATCTTGTTTCCCGTCACCCCTCCTCTACCACGGTCAAGGGATTTAAAAGCCCATTTTCCAATCCTTTTCTGTTCTGAAGAGAAGTCACACTTGAAAAGATTCAAGAAAAACCTCCTCTCCATTGTTGTAATGTTCCAGTCTGCTATTCTCAGATTCAGATCTGTCCTCTCTCTGTCTACGCAGCTGTTGATCTCTGTTACTGTTGGAGCTGATGCATCAGCTCCTACACTGGGAGAGCGCACTGAATGAAGCTCCTCACCAATAGGAGAGGGAAACCCTCCAGTGACACAGTTACATTGCATGGAGACTGACATTAATCACAGTCACTGAGAAAACAGTCCCAGCTTTTAATCCAGCACATTCAGTTCACAATATAACTGGACTGGACTACATGTCGACGTTGCTGGCTATTGGTCAAATCTCCCATCACCAATTGCTCTAGTGAAGTCAGTTGTGAGGGAGAAAGGTGAATGTTATCTTTTCATAGGCTAGATGATTCTGCTCGGTTGTCCATTTACTCTGCTGTTACCATCTCTCCCCAAATCCCTCCACCCACCAAAATAAACACAATCAGGATGTTTAGATTAGATTAGATTAGATTACTTACAGTGTGGAAACAGGCCCTTCGGCCCAACAAGTCCACACCGCCCCGCCGAAGCGCAACCCACCCATACCCCTACATCTACATCTACATCTACCCCTTACCTAACACTATGGGCAATTTAGCATGGTCAATTCACCTGACCTGCACATCTTTGGACTGTGGGAATAAACCGGAGCACCCGGAGGAAACCCACGCAGACACGGGGAGAATGTGCAAACTCCACACAGAGAGTCACCTGAGGCGGGAATTGAACCCGGGTCTCTGGCGCTGTGAGGCAGCAGTGCTAACCACTGTGCCACCTTGCCGCCCACTGCCACCGTGCCGCCCAATGTTGTTTCCGTGCGGATCTCTCCTCCACGGGAACAACCGCCAGCCAACACACTGTCACTGGGCACAGTTGCCTTGAACATAGACAGGAAGTGTGGACTTCTCTAAATGTTCCTCTCACTGCTCTAATAAGGGAACTAGGGAATATGCTTCAGTAATTTATTTATACAAATTGACAAACTTCTAAATGCAGTTATATTTGTGTAAAACCGTACCTTTTTACGCATTTTGGCCTCAGTTGAAACCAAAAGTGATAATTACAATGAAGTTATGCATTAAGACTTATGAATTAATGAGTCAGGTTTGAATGATCATGACATTCGCTGGGAGATAGGACAGAATGGGATAGTGGCTGTGGAGACTGCTGGGGGGTGGGGGGGGAGCGGGGGTACAATGATATTCCCCTGTCATCATCACGCTTTCTGCCAGACAGAATTAAATCTAATGCACAACAAAGAAACAGCAACTTTTGAGAAATGCAATGCTGAATGACAATATGAACTGTACATGATCATTTTCAATGTGATAAAGTGAACTATATTTAATATACACACCACTTAATCATTGGGAATACAGTTCGATTAGGATCACTGGACCAGAAACATGAACTTTGATTTCTCTTCACAGATACTGCCAGACCAGCTGAACTTGCCCTCTAAGTTCTACTTTTTTTTGTTTGAGCTTGATCATATTGTTCATATCCGGCAGGATACTTACAATTAAAAGCAGACACTAATAACAAAATGTGGAGTGCTATGGGGACAGTGCAGGAGACTAACAGTAGAGATATAGTCGTTCCAAACTGGAAGAGACAATGGGCTGAGTTTCCCCCACTTTTGCTGTAAATAGTTCTGTGTTATGTAACCAAAGCCTTTGGGAGGGGGTAGACAAGCGAGTTCAATTAAGGTCACAGAGTGCTCCACCATCAATAATTTGTTCCTATTATCTCATGAAATTTCTGCTGCCTCTAAAATGTCTTTTCAAACAAAGTGGAGTTCCAGAGATTTACAAGATAATCAGAAAAATATCCTTTTTTCCTCTGAATCTTAAAGAAGCAACAGATTTCGGCCGTAACACAGGTGTCACAGACACACCAACTAAAACAGGAACAGGAAAGGACTACATTGCCCACATATAACCAAATTCAGCATGTAGCCCTGCCATGAAACATGAAATATAGTGATAGAGAAACATGAAAAACAAATTTAAAAAATGGTGAAGAAGCGCCACAGATGAGGAAGTATCTGCAGAGATAAACAAAGTTAATATATCGAATATGATGTAACCCTATTTGAAAAAGTCATATTGGAATCAAAGGTTAATTCTGCGTATCTCTGCTCAGAGAGTACCAGACCTGCTGAGCTACCCTCTATCGTTTTTAGTTTTCTTTCTGAACTGTGACAAATTGACTGATCTAAGCAAAGCTGCTATCTCAGTTGAATCTCGAGTAATTTGTAACCAAAAGAGAAAATGCTGGAAAATCTCAGCAGGTCTGGCAGCATCTGTAACGAGAGAAAAGAGCTGACGTTTCGAGTCTAACTGCCTCTGTTCAGAGAAATCAGAATTAAAGTTTCTAGGTTAGTGGCCTTTCCTCAGAACGGATGGTAGCCCTGAAAATGTTGATTTATATACATAAGAGGCTGAATAGCGTTTAATGGAGACTGTTAGTAGCTAACAATAGGGGGTGAGTACTAGGCTTGGTGTATGGGTAGCGAGCATTGAGGAGTTCAGTCCCTAAATTTATTGAATATTATTTTGAGTCTGAAGGGCTGCAGGGTCCACCCGCGGAAAATGAGGTGTTGTTCTTCCAGCTTGCGTTGAAATGCCCTGGAACACCGCAGCAAGTCTGACTCAGAGATATTGGCCAGGGAACAGGATTGGGTATTAAAATGGCAGGCAACTGGAAACTCAGGGTCTTTTGCACAGGTACAGTTTGGATATACTGTGAAGTGTTCACCCAGTCAAACTTTAGTTTCCCCAATGTAGAACGCTGGCACAGTGGTTAGCACTGCTGCCTCACAGCGCCAGAGACCTGGGTTCAATTCTCACCTCAGCCGACTGACTGTGTGGAGTTTGCACATTCTCCCCGTGTTTGCATGGGTTTCCTCCGGGTTCTCTAGTTTCCTCCCACAGTCCAAAGATGTGCAGGTCAGGTGAATTGGCCATGCTAAATTGCCCGTAGTGTTAGGTAAGGGGTAAATGTAGGGGTACGGGTGGGTTGCACTTCGGTGGGTCGGTGTGGACTTGTTGGGCCGAAGGGCCTGTTTCCACACTGTAAGTCATCTAGAGCAGACCACAATGTGAGCAGCGAATGAGGGAAATGTTGGTAGGATGCTGCTTCAGCTGGGAGGTATGTTTGGCCCTTGGTTAGTGAGGAGGGAGGAGGTAAATGGGAAAGTGTAACACCTCCGGCAGGGGAAAGTGACGTGGACCTGTGTTGGTGGGGGGGGGGGGTGTTGCCAGTGAATAACGAGTGGACTAGGGTGTCGCGGAGGAAATGGTCAGAAGGCAGAAAAGGGAGAGGAGACAAATATGTGCCTGGTGGTGGCATCTCGCTGGAGGTGGGGGAATGCAGACTGATGATCTTCTGCATGCGAATGCTGGTGGGATGGTAGGTAAGGACAAGGGGAACTCTAACACTGTTGCATGAGGGAGGAGAGAGGGTGAGAGTAGAAGTGCAGGAGTTGGGTAAGAACTGGTTGAGGGCCCTGTCGAGAACAGTGCTAGGGAATTCTCGGTTGAGGAAGAAGGTGGACATTCAGAGGAGTCATAGATAGACCTTGTGAAAGTGAGGGATTCATGCAAATTGGAAACGATGACCTATTCCAATTCTGGACAAGAGAGAGGAGCAGCAACTATGATATCATCTACGTATCGGAGAAGCAGTTATGGATGGGGACTGGAAAGAACTAGAACAAGGAATTGTCTATGTACCCCATGAAGGAACAGGTATAACTTGGGCCCACGTGTGTATCTATACATCCCCACTGTATGGCAGGATCAGGCTGAAGCAATGGGTCTGCCCAGGCAGTTCTGTTTGTGGATTTTCAGGAGGACATAAAAGCGAGCTCTGCTATCAGAGGACCATCAGCTTCGGGACTGTTAAGTGGGGGTGAATGGGTGGGAATCTCCAGATGAAATGTTCTCAGATTTAGTTAATAAAATGGCCTGATGTGCCATGGCAGGGTTATGGAGGAGCGGGTGATGTGTGGAAGTAACTAAGAGCTGGCACTCAGCCTCTGAAATGGAGAGATGAGTCCACCATACTACAGCAGCACCACCCTTATCGGCACAGGCTGAATAACACAGTCAGGGTTGGATCGAAGCATACAGCGTATAGACTGTTCAGAGAGTGATAGGTTGGATAGGGTGAGGGGGATGCAGAGTAATTAAAACAACCAGTGTCACATTGAAAGTTCTCAAAGAACAGATTGAGTCAAAGTAAACGCTAGAGAAATGGTTCCAGGTGGAGGGAGAGTGTTGGAGCTGGGGGAAGGGTGTTTGGAATGGGGAGTGGACTCTTGCACAAACAACTGGACACCGAGGAGAAGTCGGTGGAAGAGGAGTTCAACATTATGTCATTCCTGAAATTCATTAAAGGGGGCGCAGAGGGATAACGCTGAGAACTTTGCTGAGTACAGAACATTCAGCATTACAGCGTGGCAGTTTAGGAGGGATGGTGAATACACGACAGGAGGTGGCCTGGGGTGGGGGGGGAATGGGCTCAGACCACATGGCATGGGTGGGATGGCAGGTTCTAGAAGCTCATAAGCATCTCTCAGTTATTGTAGTCCTCATATAGCTGGCGAGCACAGCGAATGAGCTGGAGCATGAAGTAGAATTGGGTAATGGGGCAGTCTTGAGCCAATGTGATGAGATGCTGGTGGACAGAGAAAATGTTGATCTTAGTGGCAGTGACATCGCACGATCAGTCCTCATAAAGTAACCGATTGAAAATAATCGGAATCGTTATTTTATTGTAATTCTCTGATTTCATTGGGGTGACACTCAACCAGCAAGGTGTTAGTTTTCTGAGACTTTAGACCAAACCGTGAAAACAAATGATGTTATTAATAAGACAAATCCATCCATGGTTTTCGAAGGCAGTAGCAAAGGCAGAGTTTACTTGTCATTCCCAATAGGTCTAGGGAAGGTGTCATTGTTCATTGAGGAAATTACCAGCACAGAATTTCCTCTGATTCCCGTTAACCACAGTTTTCTGAGGGTTAATGATGCTACATGAGTCAAATATTGCTTTGATGCGAGGGAAGTTACTCTGATCTCACCTCTAATGACATTGGAAAATCAGTTAAAATGGTAAAGACCAAAATAATAGAACACGGCTTATTTGAACAATGTGGTCACTGTCCTCACAACGTTTAAGGAAAAACTGATGGATGGGCGTTTGATTCTGAGGAGAGGTTTGTCCTATTTGTGATGAGGCTGTTTGGTTAAGCGTTGTGACAAAGAGTCAGAAATATAGTTCCACTCTCTGTGGGGAACAGAATCACCATGTTCACGGTGCATTGGACAGTGACAGACACACATTTGCTCCAATTGGACATTGATCACATCAATCTCATCATCCACTGAAGACCAATAGCAGCACAGAAGGCAGCAGTTCCCATCACCCGAGTTGGAAAGCAAAAACGGAAAGTAATGGCCAGTCGAAGTGGGAGTAATTAGGGAACTGGTGTAACTTACAGTGGGAGTGGGAGAAGAAAGATGTGAAGAGATATCATCAATGGAAGAGTATGTAGCAGCAGATGGGGCAGTGCAAGGGAAGTAGGAGTGCAAAAAAAGAGTAAGAAGACGGAGGAAGAATGGCTAATGAAGTTTTAGTGACTGGGAAAAACTTGCTTTAGCAAATGTGAGGTTGGGTGAAAAACGTCACTGTTCAGGAAAATTGGGATCTGTTTCCATTGAAAATTATGATTTGATGTATTTCTTTTTCTATCACTTGATTCTTGTTCAGTTTGCACATTCACTTCGTATTTCAGCATCTCCATCAAATGCAGATGACATGTTTTTTTTTCCCTGGTATGGTGTCTCAACATTTTTTATTTTTTTTTAACAGTATGTATTTGCTTCCAATTCAAGGTAGACATGACCATATGATTTGATCTCCTGCAGTTTGTCCATAACGTAGAATTTAATTGAATATTTCTCCTCATCACATTCACTGATTCAAGCAATGAGTCAGTGTCTATCCTGCAGATGAAAAATTTCAGCTCCTAATATTAATAAAAAGAACAGCGCCACACAAATGGCTAATGTTCCAGTGCAAGGTGCCAAACCCTAGTTCATCTTAAATTAGGTACAAAAGTTTTGAATAAGACATGATGAGGGGTAGAGTGTAAAAGATGATTTCAACTCTGTGTCGAAAATGCTATTAGCAGCTTCCTCAAAATAGGTGTTAACTACATCACTTTGTAAATCCCCCAAAATAAGAACAGCAAGAGACTGGAATTCTTAATTCCCCTTCTGTGAATACCATCTGGAGAACAGGAAGGAAATCAAGATTTGTTTGCGATATTCATAAATGATGATGGTGAGAATGTGGAAGATGGACGGCAGTGGAATAGTAACTAATGTTGGGGATGACACAAAGATTAGATAAGTGGTTCGCAGTGAGGAGGGTTAGGCTACAGGACGATATAAACAGATGATTTCTATATCCCGATTGTTGGCCGATGAAGTTTAACACTGATAAATGTGAGATAATGCACATCTGAATTAACAAGACAAGTGTATGCTCAAACTGTGAATTGCGAGGGCTAAATTTGCTCCTTTTTTCATTGCAGCAGTGAAGGTTGAGGAGGAAACCTGGTACAGGTGTACAAAAGCATATGTACAAAAGAGGACGAACAGACAGCAGCTGTTTCCCTTACTCAAATGGTCAAAAACAAAGGGATACATGCTTAATGTGAAAGGCAGGGGATTGAGAGAGGATTTGTGAGTCTGTTTTGAACTGAGAGGGTGACACAGATAAAGAATATATAATTTCTACAGTGTGGAAAAAGCCTTTGGATATGCACTTGGTGGTACAGGCTCGCATTTTCATTCAATGATTCTATGTGGTGACAGACATGAACACTGATATATTCTGAAGCAATAGCTAATGGCAGTTCCTGGTTTGTTGCATTGACTATCTCAGTAAGTGAGCCTCCAGTGACGTGCTGGTGTTATCTCCCACTTTCTATTTAAGTGTTTCGGTTTCCTTGCGTTGGTCATGTAAATTCCTCTGTCGATAATGCCATTTCCGGACCTTTTCGTCAGAGGGTGGGAGATGGCATCGAAATGGATTTGTTTGTTGATGGAGTTCCGGTTGGAATGTCATGTTTCTAGGAATATTGGGCTTGTCTCTGTTTGGCCTGTCCTAGGATGGACATGCAGATTAGTCAGAGTGGCGTACTTCCTTATCAGTGCGCAAGAACTTAGTGTTGGGGTCATGTATTTTGTGGCTAGTTGATGTTCATATATCCTGGTGACTAGTTTTCTGCTTGTTTTTTCCGTTGCAGTGTTTGTTACAGTTCTTGCAAGGCTTATTGTTCCTGGAGCAGAACAGACAAAGATATGAATTTATTGCGGTGCTCAAAAGTATGAATAAACCCTCAGAGTGAAAACTATTACTCTATTAGTTGGCATTAGAGCATCAAAGAATGATAATTTCATGGTTGTAAGCAGAAGAGCGAGGAGTAAAATAAGGAAAAGTGTCTTTACTTAGGGAGTTGTTACGAATTGGAATTGACTGACTGGGAAAGTTGTGAATGAAGATTCAAAACAGAACTGGATATACATTTGGAAATTATTAATTTAACGGGCAACAGAGAGAGGGCTGGCGTATTGGAGGAGCTTGGAGATATTTTTGGAACTGATTCATGCATAATGCCAATGACTTCCTCCTGTACCTTAAAGTTTTGTACTCTATTATGTGTCAGCTGTGAATAAAAGTCAGTATCCAATTATTTCACATTGTAAATGCTCACAAATATCTGATTATTTGTTGCAGCATAAACATTTAAAATGCAAGTTTTGCAAGGTCAGCTTCATTATGAAGTCTAATAATTACTCAGAACATTAATATTTTACATGTGTTGTTCTAATTGCTAAAACAAATATATCATTGCTTTGGCACAAACCCCTTTGGAAGCTTTGACATTTCTCTGACACGATATTATCTTCGTTGTCTTTTTCACTCACTACATTTCATATTAAATATCGTTCATTCTAAAAATTGGAAGTTTTCAAATTATTGTTCAGTGAAATTTGATAACACAAATAATTTATATAGTTTAATATTTACAGTTCATGTTGAATTATTCCCATTTTAAAATTGCTGGCAAATAGCAGAAGATCGTACATTTCAGTGAGAAATTTAACTGATTGATTACATATAAATGTATAAAAACGCTAATTCTATTTGTATGTTCAATCTTCTGCTCACTCTGAATATGCAATCATTCAGAAGCCAACCACTTTAAAAATATTGGTGTGGCAAAACATTGCTTTGAATCTTGACATTGAATATCTAATTCTAATCACTACAAGAGTTATGTTCTTTCTTCGATAAAATAAAATGTACGTGCTTTACTTCTATGTTAGGAAATTTTGACAGGAGTTTATATTTTAGTTCCATAAATATAGAATTAACAGAATTGATTTAAGATATTATAGTTCAGTTGAATGATTATCGTTCTCATCTTATTGTTGTCCAATTCATGAAATATAGCACTCATCCGATTACTGTTCGGGTCAGTAAACTCAACACCTTGCAATATGCTACGCTGAAAATTGCTTCCAATTTATCTGAAATCATCTACAGTGCTATTGGACCTCACAGCTGCCTGTGATGCAGAGAGACTCGGTGGCCTGTTCCAAAATCTGTGCATGGAGCTTCTAACATGGTTCAGGGCATCAGTGAAACATTACTTCAAAACAAATAAGTTGGAATCCTTCTTGGGCAGAGGGATAACCCGCCAACAGACTATCACTGGTCTCAGTGTAGGTACAAATATTGTCCAGGTTAAATACTAATGGCTGACCAGCAACCAGGTTTTGAAATTCATCTTAGTCAGAGCCTGGCCCAGAGAGCAGACGTGTTGACATGGAGAGCCAGAATCTCACCATACAAGTTACCTACAGTGATGAAATCTGACCTGTCTCCCAGACTCCATATATCTGCACCCTGGACCAGACACGGGTGAAGACGTTAACAGGTTGACAATCTATTGCAGTGCCTTGTGTCTCACAACAAAACGTCTAAAGCCATATCCAATAAATGTCACCTTCACATTCTCCAGTATTAAAATAAAATTGTACATCTCTATGAATGGTCAGAGATTACTACATGGATCACACAGTAGAATGTATGTGAAGTAACCAGCAGCAAATGGCAATCCACAAATCACATTAATAACTGAACTTGGTGGATTCTGTTTGGTCAAAGTAAACAAACATATTATACTGGCCTTCAGGTGACTGTAACAATGCACACCATAACTGGAGGTTTTGGCCTTACACCCCTCCAAAGCTTCCTGATCTCACACACATCACTCCCGCACACATTCAACAATTTAAGAGGAATCCACAAGCTGGGTGAAACTGGAAATATAGAACAGTGCAGCACTGTGCAGGCCCTTTGGCCCTTGACGTTCTGTTGACTTTTTATGCTACTCTAAGATCAGACTAACCTACATATCTTTCATTGTACTATCATTCATGTGCCTATCCAATTAAATATACCTAATATAGTTGATTTTACTACAACTGTTGGCTGTTCATTGCACACACCCACCACTCTCTGTGTAAAGAACTTACCTCTAACATCTCCCCTAAACCCTCCTCCAATTTCTTTAAAATCATACCCCCTCGAGATAGCCATTTCCACTCTCTATGCCTCTCATCGCTGTCAAGTCACGTTCCATTCTTCTTCGATACAATGAGGAAAACACCCGAGCTCCCTCAAAATTTCTTTGCAGGACATGGCCTCCAGTCCAGGCAACATCTTGATAAATTTCCTCAGCAACCTCACCAAAGCTTCCACATCTTTCCTAAAACGAGGCAACCAGAACGGATCACAATATTCTAAGTGTGGTCTCACCAGGGCTCGATAGAGTAGCAGCATAACCTCGCAGCTTTTAATCTCAATCCATCGGCTAATGAACACATCAAACACCTTCTTAACAACCTTATAAACCTGGGTAGAAACATTGTGGGAGCTATTCCATGGCCCATATGATCTCCGTTCCTCCACAATGTAAGCATCCCGCTCAAACCCTGTATTCTGCGTTCAACTTCGACCTTCCAAAATGAATCGCATCCCACTTTTCCATGTTGAACACCATATGCCACTAAGCAGCAGAGTCCTGCATCTTGTCATTATCCTGTTGCAAACTACTACAGCCCTTCACACTATCCATAATTCCACCCACCGGTGTTACATCATCAAACTTACGAACCTACCCTTCCACTTCATCATCCAAGTTACTTCTCAAAATCACAAACAGCAGAGGTCCCAGAACCAATCCTTACGGAACACCACTGCTCACCTAGTTCCACACTGAATACTTCCCATTTACCATCACCCTCTGTCTTCTATGGGCTATCCTATTCTCTATTCAGACAGGCAGAACTCCCTGTATGCCATGCCTCCTTACTTTCTGAATGAAACTACCACGGGGAAGCTTATCAAAGGCCTTGTTAAAATCCATGCACTCCGCATTCACTGCTCTACCTTCTTCAGTGTGTTTACTCCCATCCTCAAAGAATCCAATAAGAGTTTTGAGGTATGACCTGCCCCTCACAAAGCCATGCTTAATATTTCTAATCAAACTATGATTTTTCAGAATCCTCTCCAATACTTTGGCCAATACAGATGTAAGACTGACTGGTCTGTCGTTCTCAGGACAATCCCTGTTCCCTTGCCTGAACAAGGGAGTAACATTTGTCACCCTCCAATCAACCGATGCTACTCAAATAGAGAGTGAAGATGCAAAGACCGTCGCCAAAAGCACAAAAATCTCTTTCCTCTCTTCTTGCAGTAACCTAGGGTGTTTCCCATCTGGCTGAGGGATTTATATATCTTTATGTTTGTACTTCAATCAGTCTGTATTTGACCTCAACTTTTTTACTCCCTGTCCAACCAACGGATTGACTGTTTTCCATTTCAGGGCTCTGTACAGTGCTGCCTTCGTGAGCAAGTATGGTTCCCAATATCCTGTGTATTATGGAATGGAAAACATGGGAAGGCAAGGATGCCTTTCTCATGAAGGGCAGATGCCAAAACTTTGACACTGCTGTTCCTCAGATGGTGACTGAATAGTTGTGCTTTGCCAGCATCACACTTTTTGACTCTGATCACCAGCATCTGCAGTCCTCACGTTGCCCATTACTGAGGGCTGTCCCCTCTGCACACTGAGCAGGCGCTTAATCAGCAGAAACTAGTTGTAGTTAGAGCTGACTGTTCAGTTCTGGAAAGCTGCATTTGATGAACACTTTTACTAAAAACGAAATTGCAATTCAACAAATATTCATTCAGTCCCAGAGTTACAGTTTTGGTTTATGAATTGGACAGCTTTATAACGAGCAGTGAATGACTGAAGAACTCCGAGGTACAGAGTATTCCAGGTGATGTATTCCAGGTTGGATGTGCTTTACCTTAATGCTGGGAATATTGTCAGACAGAAAGATATGACAAGGACACGAGATGATATGTGGAAGTGTGTCATTTTTACCATTACATAGTTGTGTTTGAGGGAGGTCATGGCTGACAACTCAGTATTCTGTGGTACCAGAACTATAGTCAGGACAGGCGATAGGGTAAAAGAGGAGGTAGTTTTGTCTTATAAATTATGGAGTCAGTTACTGGCTGAAGAAGGGACGATATCTTGAAAGGATCTTCTAATGAGGTTTGGTGGTTAAAGCTCAGTCTCAAAACCATGACAGAAACAGTGCTTGGGATATATTGTAGAATCCCAGATAAAGGAAAGTACGGGAGCAGGTATATAACCAAGTTATTGATATGTGTAAAATCAATAATAAGAACATTATATTCAGGCATTTCAATTCCAAAAGTTCATCATGGCAATGATATCTTCTTAAGGGGGGCAGGTGCTTTGAAATTTATTCCCGAGAGTATCTTATATCAACATAGAGCAGATACAACAATGGGCAGTGCAGTGCTGGGCCTCACTGTCGGGAACGAAGCCAGTCAGCTGTTCCAGACAGAAGTGGGAGAGCATTATAGGACCAGTGACCGTGATATCACACATTTTGACTTTGCTAAGGAAAAGGCCCCAAAAATGTTTGAATAATAAAAGCTTTTTGGATAGGGTAGAGAGATTTTATGAATACAAATGACAGAATCTTGTCAAAGTGCAGTTGCTTCTGGGTGAAACTGTAGCAGAAGAAGGTGGGACGAGGGTTGGGGGATCATTTGATTAAAATCAAATTGATGACAGTGTCGGCCCAGCATGTTACACCGAAGATAAGATTTAGGAAAACAAGCCCAGAGAACCTCAGATGTCGACACAAATCCCGAACAGGATGAAAAAGGAAAGAGAAGCTTAAAGCAGGTACCAAGTGAGCAGGCCAATGAAGGTCCTAAAAAAATATAGAAAGTGCAGGCCTAAACTTAAAAAGTCAGCGGAAGAGCAGAAGGAGCGGTGATAAAACATTAGCGGGTAAGATTAGCAAGAATCCAAAGTCATATTTTTGGTGTATATAAAGGGGAAGACGATAATGCGGGAAAGAACTGGAGTGTTAGGGACTAAGGGGATAGCCTGTCTACGCAGCCAGAGAATATGTTAAATACATGCTACGAATCGGTCTTTAGTTTAGAGCTGTTTCTGGATTCAGGGAGAGTGACTGTTTGACCCTTGAGCAAATTGACACAGGAGCTGAGGAAGAATTGGAAGTTTATGCAAGATAGAGTGGGCAAATCACCAGATTAAAGACCACTAAGTCTCACATCAGTGAGAGGGAAACAATTGTAGAAAATTCGGAGGGCTTTTGAGGCTGGATCATTAAATATCATCAAGGCTGAGGCAGACAGATTTTTATACAAGTGTTATGGGAAATTGCAGAAAAGTGGAATGGGGGATTAACAAAATAAAAATAATCTAATCGAAGGAAAAGCAGACTCAGTTAGAGGATAGACATATTGTTATCCCTATGTCTAATAGTGTTCTTTTCCAATAGCCCTTTATTCACAAGAACATTACCTCTCTCGAGGGATTCAAGGAATTCATAAACGCGATACTAATAGACAGAATGCACGAGAGGGCTGCGACAACACAGATTGCCTGTCAGGGTGAGGATTTGCATGGACAAGTCACCACTACCAGAAGGAAGACCTCAGCAAGACACCCTTCAAGGCCAAGCAGAGATCTGCACTGGGGAGCAGGTAGTCAGTGGCCAGGTGTCAAGGAGTGCTGAAGACCTAAACACTGTATCACTGTCGTGTCTCCTTCCTTCGCTGGCCAAAACTATATGTGGAGAGGTAGAGAGACATGCCGTTGTAGCAGAATAAGCAGTAAGGCTTTGACACGAGAGGCTTCTGACAGCTCCAGCTCAGCAAAATGTACAGTGAAACTGAAATAAAGTCCTTTTAACTTTATTGTTATAGCTGTCGAGATGGCAGTTAGGGCAGTTGCACGCTCCTCTTGTTTCATGTGGGAGCTCACGGAGATTTTCACTGTCCCTGCTGACTATACGTGTGGACTGTGCACCCAGCTACATCTCCGGGAAGACCGTGTTAGGGAGCTGGAGATGGGCAGCACGGTGGCGCAGTGGTTAGCACTGCTGCCTCATAGCACAAGGGACCAGGGGTCAAATCCTGACTCGGGCAACTGTCTGTGTGGAGTTTGTGCATTCTTCCCGTGTCTGCATGGGATTCCTCTGGATGATGCGGTTTCTTCCCACAGTTCAAAGATGTGCAGGTTAGGTGAATTGGTCGTAATGATTTGCCTGTAGTGTAAGGTTGTGGGTCTTGGTGGGCTGCTCTTTGGAGGGTCGGTGCGGACTTGTTGGGCTGAAGGTTATTTAGGATGCACTCAGGGTCATCTGAGATACTCAGAACTTCATAGGTAAGTGCTTTAGTGTGGTGGCCACACCCAAGACACACCCCTAGTTATGTTTCTTTAATGACTGTAATATTCCAGTCGAACGTTTATCGCCCTCAGTTCATTAGCTTTACCTGTCAGTCCTGTTGTATTTAAATAAACACAATTTAATCCAAGAGGTGTTCCTTGCTTCCTGCCATATTCCAGGTAGAGAGTAGCTGTGCGACCACCAGGAATGGCAAAGGGAGTAGGCAGAGTGCAGAAATAGCCTGTGGCCATTCATCTCCATAACATGTGGACCGTTTTGGATTGTTGGGGGCGATGTCTGTTCAGGGGAAAGCAGCAGTAGCCAGGTTGGTGGTACTACCACTGGCTCTGGGGCACAGCGAGAAACGGTAAAGATAAACAGGTCGTTAAAAATAGGAGGGTCGATTGTTAGAGGGACAGATTGGAGATTCTGTGGCCTCAAACGGGAATCCAGGATGGTGGGTTACCTCCCGCTGCTAGGGTCCAGGATGTCTCCAAGTGGCTGCTGAATATTCTCAAGGGGTTGGGTGAGCATCCAGAAATCATTATGCACGTTGGCACAAATGATACATGTTGGAATATGGCCGAGGCTCTGGAGCGAGATTACCTTGACAGTGGTAATCTCCTTAGAGGGTGATTACCGTCCGAGACATGCACTGGAAAGGACACCAATACCTTGGCGGCCAGTTATGCTTGTGTTACGAGGGTGGGTTTAAACTAGATTGGCAGGGGGTGGTATCCTCAAGAGCAGCGAGGCAAGTGCGATGCTGGAAGGAGATAGAGTAATCAGAAATAGTAAATTTAGGCTGGAAAATGACAGAGAGAAATGCCTTTTGGATTAAATGGCATCTATCTCAATGCAAGAAGACCTACAGGTAAGGCCAATGAACTCAGGACGTGGATAAGTAGGTGGGACTGGTATATTATAGCCATTACACAAACATGGCTAAGTGATGGATAGGACTGACAGCTTAATGTGCCAGGGTACAGGTACTTTAGGTGAGACAGAGATATTGGAAGGAGGGGAGTGGAGTTGCAGTTCTGATTAAGGGGAGTACCAGAGCAGTAATCAGATATAAAATAACTGATGAATCACCCAGTGAGGCTTTGTGGGTGGAGTTAAGAAATCGGAAGGTGTTCGTGAGGTGATTAGGGATGTGCTATAGGCCCCCAAATAGTCAACAGGAATGAGAGTAATACATATGCAGGGAGAGAGGGGAAACCTGCAAGATCAATAGGGTTATCATAATAGAGGCGTTAAGAGATTGGATGAGATAGAATCTGATAAAAGCTTCAGGAAAGTTTCGTCAAGTCGTGTACAGAGATTGCGACTCGGGAAGGGGAAAAACATGAAAATTTCTTTGGAAATAGAGCAGGACAGGTGGCTGAGTTAACAGTGGGGGAGCACTTTGTGACCAGTTACCGAAGTTCTATTAATTTTCAGATAGTTATGGAGAAGGACAAAACTGGTCCACAGGTTCATGTTCGATTTGGGGCGTGGCTCAGGTCCAGGCCGCTGAGATCAAGGGAATTCCTGGAGGTATATTAGAGATACAGGCGTTCTGAAAAAGGAAAGCAGTAGGGTGAAAAGGGGACAAGAAAGAGCATTGGCTGTGAAGATTAGGATGAATCCAAAAAGTTACTTTAAATATATTAAAAGAAATATCAAAAATTGGATAGAAAATACGACCCCTTGAAGACCGCTGTGGACAAGTATGTGTGGAACTATAAGTGATGGGTGAAGTCCTCAACTAATATTTCTACTCTATGTTTACCGTGAAGAAAGACATGTTGACTTGAGAACTTGAGGAAGTTAGTGGGGATATCTTAGAGCCAATCTATATCATAGTTGAGGAAATATTGGATGTACTAGAATGCTTGAAAGTGGATAAATCTCACGGCCCTTACCCGATATATCAAAGAACACCTCAAGTGGCTTCAGAAGAATTTGCGGGGACCCTGGCTTATAATGTTTTTCATCAGTAACCACAGGTAATGTCTCGGAAGACTGGAGGATAGCAAATGTTGTGCCCTTATTCAAGAAGAACTGAACAAAAAAAGCCTTGGAACTATGGACCAGTAGGTTTAACAACCGTGGTCGGTAAGTTACTTGAGTAGGTTCTGAGGGATAATATGTACATGGATTTAGAAAGACAGGCTTTGATTAGGAACAGTAAGTGTGGCTTTGTGCAAGGAAGATTGTGCCTGACACTTCTCTTAAAGTAAGTGGATGATGTGACCAGGAAGATTGATTTGTGTGGGGCAGTAGATTTCAAAACATGTGGTGTTGGATAAGCACAGCAGGTCAGGCATATTCGAGGGGCTGGAGAATCTATGTTTAGGACATAAACCCTTAATCAGGAACATCCAAAGCATCGATTCTCCTGTTCTACTGATGCTGCCTGACCTGCCGTGATTTCCAGTGCCACATTTTTCGACACTGATCTCCAGCATCTGCCATGCTCAATTTCTCCATTGTCAGTAGATTTAGTCGATATGGATTTCAGTTACAGCAGAACAGAATGAGGCTTTTCAGCCCCTGAAGCCTGATATACAATTACAGGAGGAGGTCAATAAGCCCCTCGGGCCTATAAAACTGTACCCAGATCATGCAGCACCAGTATCCAGTTGCACTGCGTCAGGATAAATCTATTCAGCTACTTGAATCAGTAACACAGGAAATGGAAGAGGCCACAAAGTGACTGCACTATGGGGTATACTGGAATAAAACCAGGCCACATAGCCGCTCAGACCTGCCCTTCCATTCAGTAAGTCAGGGCTGATTTGCACTCGGCCGCAATTTCTCTTTAAAGCACAATCTTTTGTAGCCGTTGACTCTCTCACGGGTCAAAACCCATTGACACCCACTCGCACCCCACAAACATTTCAGTGATGTAGCCTCCCCTAACTGTCTGGTCCCGACCATCACTATTCCCTGAGAGAAGGAAACACTCCCCACACATATACCTTGGCCAATTGACATGAATAGAAGATATGAACACAGTGTAAAGTTACTGGACCTGATATCACGGCAGTATTTGATTAAGATGTCCAGGAGACAACAAAATTGAACTTGATGAGAATCAGTTGTAAACTCCCCGCTGGTTGAATCATTCAAAGCACAATGGGGCTGGTGGACGTCAATCCTCTCAGTCCCTGGATATCTCTGTGGGCAATCCTCAGGGTAGCTTCTTCGGCACATACATCTTCAGCTGTTTCATCAATGTCTTTCCCTCTTCCATGCAATCAGAGGTGGGGATATTCTTTGAAGATTATACAATGTTCAGAACAATGGGTCACCTCCTAAAGTACTGAAGAATCAAATCTGGGCAAAATTCAAGCTTGTGCTGATAATGTATAGTTAACATTAATCAAAAGCACTGCTGGACACTAAACATTTCCACGGTTAAAGAAAGAGGAACCCCTTCAGCAACTCTAGCTAGTTTCACCGTAATATAAGAAAGCCATTCAGCCCATCAGATCTATTGGATAACAAGAGGCGCAATGCGTTCACTCACTCCTGCCTATTATACAAGAAAACAATTTAAAATAAAAGCAGGTGTTGTAATCCAAAATACACACGCAGGAAGCTGGAAGAACAGAATAAGCAAGGCAGCATCAAGACTTTGAGAAGTGAACACCTTGGATATAACCCTTTGTCAGGTCTGTGGATGGGAGTAAGGGGGTATATAGATAAAGTGCGGGTGAGTGAGGAGGACGCAGAGTGGCGAGCTGTGGATAAGTGGACACAGATAAAGGTATCAGCGAGTTGTTGATGGAAGGGCTGAATCCAGTTGGCGGCTGGACAAGGGTTGCTCAGAGGAATGGAATGGAGGGGAGGGTTTGGGAAGGGAGTCGGGGGATAGGAAGGGAGGTTATTTGAAATTGAAGAATTCAATGTGGAGTCCCTGGGGTGCAGGCTGCACAGGTAACAGATGAGATCTTGTTCCTCCAAGTTATGGTTTGGTTCATTGAGGCAATTGAGGAGGCCAAGGATGGCTATGTCGGAAAGGCATTAGGAAAGAGAATTGAAATAGGAAGTGACTGGGAGGTCTTCCATTCTACCTAACGACCCTACCTTTCAGCTCCCAACCTGATTCATCCCTGCAATCGCCCAACCAGGTTGCACAAACTACTTGTGTCTACATATCCGTAACTGACCATCCTCCTGATCTCCCAACCCCAACCACTCCCTTCCCTCTTTATCTGCAGCTCCCCCTACCCCCCACCCCAGTTCTGAAGAACGGTTATACCTGAAGTGTTGACTTTCCCAGTTCATGATGCTGCCTGGCTTGCTGTGTTCTTCCAGCTTCTGTCTGTCTCCTATAACTCAGGAAGACAGAGTCTGGTCAGCACAACGTGCTGGTAGGCAGGAACCACGTGTTGGCCACTGAAGTCCTTGAACCTCTGCCCTCGGCCCAGGAGGAAGACATCTAGTTCTTCCAGACACTGACACATGAACAGAGGAGGCCATTCAGCCCCTCCAAACTGTTAGACTGAAATAGGAGGATGTCATTGTTGCTGCAACACGACAAACCAATGAGGCATGGACTGCAAAGACAGACTGCTCCATGTTGTTCCTCCTGGCTCCATTGTTAATGGTACACACGTACTATGTTAACGTGGTTTGCTGATCATGAGTAGGGAAAGTGAATGGTTTGTGCCAAGTTCCAAGGAGGCATCTTCCATCTCTGAGATGTTATGAACTAGGTTAGACTACTCCAAACACTTTTAAGCAGGCAGCCCAGAGCATACCTTTGCAATTTGTTTCGGTTAATGTACAATGAAAATTACCAGGGGTAATTTAGCTAGGTTGACTACTAGATTTTGAAACAGACAAAAACTGTATTCATAAAATTACACAATGAAACGCAAAGAACAGAATTTAAAAATGACGACAGAATTCAACCTATTCAGGTAGACTTCATTATGCTATTCCGAATACACACAACTGTCCCAATAAGCAAACTCCCAATAATAAAAAAAAAGTATAAATGGAAGACTAACTGCCAGGTTGAAGTCGAGGGTCAGAAAAGAGAGAGAGTTTCCACACAGCTCCCAGTTGAACTTCCCAGTTCAAGACTCAACTGAAAACTGCTCAGCTCAGCTAGTTCAGCTACAGGATCTCACCACTCTCCATTCATTATACTGGTCACTTATAAAGCATGGCCACTTTGGCCTGAAGACTCATCTGTTTCCATATAAATAAAAGACCTCTGAAAGTACTTTTCATCTCTGTACCAAACCAGACTGATCGGAGCTTGGAGAAAGTGAGGAAGGGATTATGCCCGAAATGTCGATTCTCCTGCTCCTTGGATGCTGCCTGACCTGCTGCGCTTTTCCAGCAACACATTTTTCAGCTTTGATTGGAGCTTTTTCCCGTTTTATTGTTCCTCTATATATAAAAAAAAACAAGGACAGACTCTCCTTGAGCCAAGGAACAGGTTTTCGACAAAAAGGGACTTGCTTTGTGCCACATCTCTCCCCACTTAATAAAAACATCAATGCTAAAAGGTGGCTGCATTTGTAACCCTTCAAACCCAGTTCGTAGTCTTAAAACTGACAGCTATACTGTACTAATTGTAAACATTCAAACATGCACACACCCATACAAAACCAGGCTGCTGTATACCCACCACCGAACACCTTCGTATCTCATTCTAGTCTCAGTAACTCATCAGCTTTCACGTTTTCGCGATCTGCCACGTGCACAATTGTCAGATTGAATGGCTGCAACAAGTCCATCTAAACAGTCTGGCATTTTTGTCTTTAATTTTTTCCACAAATGTCAATGTGTTGCGATCAGTTTATACGATTGTCTCAGATGCATTGCTGGTAATATAAACACAGTTATGGTGTAATGCCAACACCACGTTTAAAGTCTCTTTCTCCACCGTTGAACATTTCTGTTGATGAACGTTCAACTTCCCAGAAAAACACCCGATAGGTCTTTCTATTCCTTCATCACCCTCCTGCAGGAACACCAGACCAATACCGACATCACTGGCATCGATAGCCATCTTGAAAGACTTCGTGTAATGTAGTGTAGCTAATATTGGGGCAGTGTCTAACATAGGTTTTAGGCTAGAAAATACTTTTGACAGTCCTCTGTCCACTGAGAGTCCTTGCCCTTGACAATTCGGTGAGTGGAGCAGCCACACTGCTTAAAGTTTGGGACAAACATTCAGTAAAATCCAGTCAAGCCCAGGAACCGTAGTATTATATATTTCTTTTTGTCAACAATGTGGAACATTCCCCAACTACTTTCGTCTTTGTATCTCATGGGGCCATTGGTCCATGTCCAATAACGTGACCCAGGAACGTGGCTTGACTTTCTCAAATTCACTTTTAGCTAGGTTTACCAGTAATCATGCCTTCTGAAGTCAATCAAACAAGTCCGATAAATGCTGCAAATGTTCCTTTCATGAGTGACTAAAAACTACCGTGTGATCAATGTACACCACATAGTTGGGTAATCAGACAATGACCTCATTATCAGTCTCTGAAATGTAACTGGATCGTTTTACATATCAAATGCCACAACTTCGAACTGAATCCATTTAGTGCTATGAAAGCCGAAATTGCCTTTGCTCTCTCTGACAGAGGTCCTTGCCAGCAGCCTCTGAGAAAGTCCAACTTAGAAATGTAAGTAGCTTCTCCCACTTTTTCGACAAAGTTCTCCAAACATGGAATTGGATATGCATCAGTCTTTGTTACGAAGTTGGGTTTCTGATAGTCCTCACATGTCCACTGGGTAATATCTGTCTTTGGCGCCATGACTATACATGAGCTCCAAGCACAATAACTCATTTCGATTATGCCATCTTAGAGCATGTGCTATATTTCCTTCTGAACCTGTGCCAACTTTAGAGGATAATGCCTTTAAGGATGTTAATTAATCAGAACAGCATCTCGTGTGTCTACATCATGCACAATTATGTTCGTACTCCCCAGTTTATTTACGTATATCTCTCCAAGATACCGTAACAACCCTTTCAGGTCACTATGCTTTTCTTGTGGAAGGTAACTCAATAATTTATCCCAATTTTTGGCAACTTTCTCATTGTTCAATTTGATATTAGGAATGTCCAATTCAGAATCCTCTGAACGTGGGTCTTCCTTCTGTGCTGTTATCATTAATTCCTTCTCCTCTTGCTTTCCTTCCCTATCAAAATACCTTCAGAGCATATTCACATGACACACTATGTGAAATTTCTTCCTGTCTGGAGTCCGTACCAAGTAGTTTACCTCATTCAATTTCTTCCCAATTTGATATGGTACACTAAAACTTGCTTCTAAAGGCTCAACTGTTACTGGAAGTAACACCAATACCTTATTCCCAATTGCAAAATTGCCAATTTGTGATTTCTGATCCACTTCCTGTTTCATTGTATGCTACGATATTTTTAAATGCTGTCTAGCCAACTCTCCAGCTCTATTTAATCGTTCCCTAAAATTTGACACATTGTCCAAATGGGTGGTCTCTGAATTCTGCCTTATTAATTTCTCCTTAATCAATGTTAACAGTCCTTTTACTTCATGCTCAAAAATTAATTCAAATAGTCAGAATTTGGTCGAGTCATTCTGTGCGTCTCTGATCACAAATAGTTCAAAAGTAATTTCCTTTTCGCAATCATCTGGATTATCCTGACCATAAACCCTCAACATGGTCTTCACTGTTTGATGCCATCTCGCTCATGTTCACTGTGATTCCGAATACTATGTAGCAGATTTGAATTGCTTTATTCCCAAATTATCGATCACATGCTTGAATAGTTCGGATGTGAGGTTTGATCTATCTGGATCTCTTGGTAGTCTGTACCTACGTAAAAAATAAGTATATTTTTTCTACAACTCTTTTAGCTGTGATGCTGCATAATGGGTCTGCCACTGGAAATCTAGTTGACACATCCATTATTGTTAAGAAATACTTATTCCCACTTAGTCTTTGCGATAGGGGACCTACACAATCTATCATGACTCTTGTGAAAGGTTTCTCAAATGCTGGAATATGTATTAAAGTTGCAGGTTTTATTACTGCGTGTGTGACATGTTTGAGACATTTGGCAATATTCACTACATCTTTGTGAAGTCCAGGCCAGTGAAAATATCTTTGTATTCCAGCCGGTAATGTCCTCACCCCGAAATGATCTCCAAGTTGTAGCTCACGTGCCACTCGCAGCACTCCCTTTCTATACCCAACAGACAAAACAATTTGATGAATTTCTGTGCACGTCTGATCTGCTTCAATGTGTGCTGATCTCCATATCTGCATTAAAACATCATTTGTTAAGTATTAACACACAGGAATGCATTCATTCTCTTTCTTGCTAAATATCTTTTGATATAACTTCTGTAACTCCACATCTTTCTGCTGTAATTCAATCAGCTTAGCAGTGCTAAAAATACGTTCATATTTTCCTACTCGCTCCGTCTGTTTTCCACTTATCTTGTCAAAAAGAAACTTTTGGATAAATCTACGTCAGCTTCGTTATCTGTGCCTTTATCCTGCTTAAATCTGTGCTTCTGTGATCTCCTGGTGATGCAATCAGGGGAAATTCCTAGAGACATATTCTCCAGGTCTTCAGTTGCCTGCATCTCCACTGGCTTTTCAACTAGAGTAGGCAGCACGCTTACCAGTGAAGCAGCTATATTATTTGCAAGGACACATTTTATTACTAGAGCTGAAAGTTACTGGTCTAGTACACCTCCCGCACATGCTCCAATCTTCTCTGGACACTCTAGCCTCACTTTACATAAATGAGCACTTTTTACCTCACTATGATTTCCTGTTACCAGCACATTTTCTGGAAATAGTCTCTCAAGAGTGCATAAAGCCTCACCCCTCAGCATTATAGACTGAAAACATCCTGTGTCAATTAATATTGAAACCTTCTTACCAATTAATCCTGGCCTATGTGAATAAACTTTACCCTTTCATGTAAGTTTTGTTTGCAGATTTGGCACGTCCACTGATCATCTTGTACACTCTGAGGCAGTTGCCTACTTTCCCTTATGCTTTTTGTTACGAGTCCAACAAAATTTCCAGGCTTGTTTGGTTATCCTACATCCAACTATCGAAATTAGTCTGTTTGATCCTTACAAACTCAGTGTAAGTTTCACCAGGATCCCTCATTAAATTCCTGAAATGTTGCCTATGGTGACAAAATGTTTTTTTTAACCTCCTTATACTCCCCAAATACCTCCTCTGATAGGGATGTGAATACCTCACCAGTCCTACCTACAAGTTTTGTTTGGAACAACGAAATCCACATAGCCTCTGGCCACTGCATTTGTTTAGCCAACTTTACAAATGAGATGAAAAGGGCATCACATTCTTCTCATCAAATTGAGGCAATGCTTGAACATACTCAAACAAATTCTCACGAGGCTTCTGACGACCAGGGGCTTTCCCATCCTCACTCTCTTCCTTACGAAGCACACCTTCAGCCGTTATCTCCAGCCTTTTACACTGACTTTTCTTTTTAATTATCAGTTTTTGTTCTTCAAAAGTTCTCTCTTTCTCTCTCCCCTATTGCTCTCTCTTTTGCCATTCTTTCTTTTTACTCTCTGTTCTGCTGCTTTCTTTTTTCCCTCTTCTGTATTTTATCGAAAGGCAAATGTTTCATTTTGGGTATTAGTTTGATTGGGTTGAGAAAACTTAGAATAGTAATGGCTATTTCAGTCGCCAAACATTTTCTGGGTGTGCTTTCAGTGACTTTGGAAATTTTATGAAAAATGAATAAGACCAAGTTGCAAGAATTAGCAGAGAAGCTGGAATTGGAACTGACTGCTTCTATCAGAAAAGGAGAGATAATTATAGCGATATCTCGTCAATTAAACTTGCTGGAGAAACCATTAGAATCAGAGATGGCAAGAATTCAGTTGCAAATGAAACATCTTGAGCTAACGGCGAGAGGTAAGGAAAGGGCAGCCAAATTCCTTCACACGCTCCTCACGATACCATCACCGCAGGGATTAGTCTGGTGAAACACCATTACACCGTCTCTCTGTAGCAAGGAGATCATTGATTATAAATGAAAGAAAATAATGTCTCAAGTATACTTCACAACTGCAGGACGGTGTCTTCACTCTTATTCTTTAATCATTTTGTAATGAACGATACTACTCAGTTGTTGTGCTGATTACTTGCTGAGTCATAGAGTTATAGAGATGCACAGCATGGAAACAGATCCTTCGGTCGGACCTGTCCGTGCCGACCAGATATCCCTACCCAATCTAGTCCCACCTGCCAGTACCCGACTGCTCTACATGAATTGTGTTAGTGCCTCATGATCAAGGACATCCAGCTCCTTTTCACCAAGAGCACTTCCCATCATCTCGCCTTCTCATAAACACAAACTGAGAAGGATGGCATTTTTTGCCAATCATTTATTTGCCTTATGAAGCAAAGTCACACCAACAACAACTTCACTGTTGCCATTCGAGTTGATTGGAGATACTGAGGAGGCGATGATCTAGCTGTATTATCTCCGAATATTAATCCAGGGAATCAGGTAATGCTCCAGACACTGGATCCGAATCCCACAATGGCAAATGTTGGAAATTAAATTCAATAAAATATCAGGAATTAAGAATCAAATGAAACAATGAAACCAATGTTGATTGTCCTACCTGGCACCCTCATGCCCTTCAGGAAAGGAAATCTACCATCTTCAGCTGGTGGGGCTTACATGTTACTCCACAGTAATATGGATAACTCTCAGTTGCAGTTTGAAATGGCCAAGCCAGTCACTCAGTTATATCAGTCACTTCAAAACCTCAAAGAAATGAAACCACATGGACCTCAGCACTGACTCCTTACAGCCCACGGACTGCAGTGGGTCAGGAAGGCAGCTCACCAATACCTTCTCAAGAACAATGAGGAAAGGGAATTAAATACTGGACCAGCATCCCATTACTGAATAAAAGACGATGATCCCACTCAGGGAAGAGAGAATAACAGACATAAATAACTTTAAGCAGGGACTTTGACATATATCTTACATGGTCATGTTTATCAATAATATGGGAACTGGAAAAAACATAAGTGATGTTTAATTTCAGTTTTTATTTCCATCACAGCTGACCAACAACAATCCCTTTGTTTGTTTCTTTCTCTCTATCGCTCTCTTTTTCCTTCTATTCAACTCAATCCTTCTCCCCTTCATAACAGATGTCAGTGTCACCAACATCAATCACACTATTTCCCAACTGTGTTCAGTTCTGATGTATGAATCGAATTGCCAATTTTATTTTTCTCTCGACGCGAGGGGGCTGCCAAATCTGCTCAGTTTGTCTGGCACTTACTCGTTCTTTATTGTTTCTGATCTGTTGCATCATTCTTTGCTTTATTTAACCTTTAATTTTGTTATTATTTGGAATGTCTGCATCGCTGACAGGGGCAGCATTTGTTGACCTAACCAAATGTCATTTCCTGCGAGGTCATTCTTTCAGGTAGTACAGAACCAAGCACATTGCTGTGGGTCTCACATCAATCTTAAGCCAGACCAGAGAGTAACGCAAGATCTATTTACCAAAGGACATCACTGAAATAGATAAACGTAAATGCTGGAGATGTAATAGTTGTTATTCGTAAAACTTGCTTTTTTCCCCAATTCCTGTCTTGTGTATTTACTTTCTGACATCGTCTGTGGTAGGATGTGGAACAGTGTCTTTCTGTGTAATAACCTGTGCATCTGAATTACATTGCTTCCGACATTACTGCTCTGAAAGAGTGTTCCTGTCATTAAGTTATTTTGGAGACAAGAACAAAGATGTGATCTAAATATTTGCAACTGAAAGAGTGCTTAGAAGAGAGGTGGAACCATAACGTCTGAATTTTAACGAAGCATAGATACTGGATAATTAAGCGTCAGCATTGAAGCCAAGATGGTGACTGGGCATATAATCGAGCTGGTAGTGGGTTGGTTTGGTGATGGACAGAATACCGAGACATGAATGAATTCAGGGAAGAAAGGTACTTCGGTATTGTGAACAGTCTTGTTCTCACATGTTTGTGAGGGCAGTTCTGAAGTTTGTGGATAATTAATTGAATTTGCATTTGAAACTGAAGACAATAGTTTTCGTCTTTGACAAATATAGATAACAGAAATAGCAAAGAAGGTCACCATGGTTGAAGAGATTAATAAATGGATAGAGATGAAGAAACTTACCAGGAACACCAACAATAGCGAGGATAGGATAGTAACCCGCCTGGATTATCATCAGTGCACCCCATATCCGATATGGTAATGTTGACCAAGTCCAGGATAAAAAGAAAAGACCATTGGATAAACTCCTGTCCATTGTTGCAGCTTTCCAGTCTAATGTTCTCAGATTCTGATCCATTAATGGATCATTCCAGACTATTCTGAGATGTTTATATCTCCTTTTTATGTCTCTGCAGCTGTGTCCCTTTGAGCATTGGAGTTGATGCATCTGCTGTTACAATAGCATAAACCATTGCAAGAGGCCTCTTACTAATAGGAGACGGAAAACATCCAGTGACACAACCAGGATCCATGGAGACTGGCATCAATCACAGTCACTGAACAAACAACTCCATTTAACACCTTTCAGTATGGTTCCTTCAGTTCACAAAAACTACTGGACTGGATTGAATATTGGCACCGCTGGCTATTGATCACATCTCCATCACCCATTGCTCTCGTGAAGTTAGTAGTGAGGGAGAAAGATGCGTGTTTTCTTATCGCAGGCTAGATGATTCTGCTGCGTTGTCCGTTTGCAATACTATAACTGGCTGAACTGCCCACCACCATAACCCTCAAAAACCACAATCTACATGCTGTTACCGTGCAGATCTCTCCTCGACTAGAACAGGCACGAGCAATATATTTACGGTCGATATATTTGCACTCCAATACATAGGAAATGTGAATTGACCTGGGCATTCCTTTAATTGATCTAATAAGGCAATTTTGTATCTTCAACGCTCAATGTGCTTCAGCATTTTTTTAATATAAACTCACAAACACCTTAACACACTTTATTAAGCACAAAGTTCTTCACTTTCTCCTCATGGTAGCATCATGCCAGGGTTTAGTCTGGTGAAACCCCTTTAGACTGAATCGCTGACAAGATCATTATTTATAAAGCTGATTGAACCTGTACACAATACTCCTAACAGTCTCTCAACAAAACACTATCATTGGGAAAGATACATTTACTCTGGTACTTTAATCATTTTGCATCAAGAGCCACATATCATTTACTTCATGCTGCGTAAAAATTCCGTTTGTGACTTATGACCAAGCACATCCAGGTCTGTTTCAACAACAGCACTTCCCAACCTCTCACTATTTAATGAATATAAATGTGAATGATGATATTTGTTGTTCATATCTGAAGTACTTTATATCTTGCGAAGAGCTATTGCACAAACACTGATCCTTCACTCCAGATAAATATACTACTGTCTTCATTCTCTCGATTATCCAACTTTTAATACATTCGGTGTATTCCACCCCTACCTACCCATGGACTCTAACATTCCCCACTCATCTGTATTCAAACATGTCAAACATCTACTGAAAATTCAATACTTCATTCCACTGGTTCTCAATTGTCGATGTCACAATGGACAATCTCCACAAAATCCAGCAGGTTTATCACAGATCAAGATAATTTCCCCTTCCTGAATCTCGATTGACTCTACCGCTTTCATGTCATTATTCACCAAGTGTCTAGTTGTCACATTCCTCACCAAAGGTTCCAATATTTTTCTCACAGCTTATATCAAGCTAACCATTGTTTAGTTTGCTGTTCGCTCTCTCCGTCCTGTTTTAAATATTTAGGTTTACAATCGCTGCTTTCAAGTCTGGAGGATCCTTTCCAGAATCTAACCAGCTTTGAAGAATAATCAGTAATTCTTTCACAAGCTCTACTGCCACCTCCTCAATACTTGGGGATGTAGCTCATCAGATGGAGCAATATACCAACCTTAAATTCAATGAGATTTTGAAAGACATACCTTTTATTAATTCTAATTTCCTGTTGTTCCTCATTTTCACCAGTCACTCTGTTCCCTTGTATTTCTGGAAGTTTCTTTCTGTAACTTTCTCAAGGAGATAGGCACAATATGTTGCTCTCAGCGGACAGATGGGTTCTGTCAGCCAGTGAATATATTGGAGGACTTCACTCCGGTGATGATGGATATGTTACTCATTCAGAAAGTTCCAGAATTAATCCAGTTTAATTTATGCTGACCATTAACACAGTCCTGTCACTGGTGTGAGACGACACAGTATATTGAAGGAGGGGACACAGCTCCGTGAACAGCTCAATTTTGAAACAAACTGGTTTCATACCTGACACCTGGTCCAGCTTAGACAAATGTCCTGGGAAATCCCAGGAAAGATAATGCACTGTCCTGCACCTCCCTATTTATAGAGCTTCCCTTCTGTGGAGCCTCATCTCCATTTGTTTACCATGGACCCAGACACTCTGTAAATGCAGTGTTTAGAGTGGGGTCACCAGACCCAGCAGCTGACAATACAAACCCGAGATAAGCATCCACAGTAACTCCACTGATATTCCAATGACAGGAACAAGTCAATTCACCACACGGAACGTGCACGCGTTCAGTGTTGAAAACTATTTCCACTCCTGAGTTTCTCTTCCTGGCTGAGAAAGCTGTTGCATCTCTGCACACTCCCACAGTAAGAGGTTCACTCTCCAAAGAAGCAGTTGACAATGTAGCATTAACTTCCTCTATATCTCAGCAACTATAAGGGCAGCACCAGTATTGCTCATGGATTCGATCATCGCACTCAGAGAAGAGAGATAAGGGAACCAAATTCACTTTAAACAGGGACATATATAAATGGACGTGATATTCAGGAATATGGGACATGGGGAAATGTGAGAATAACTTGCCATTTTTTTTTGTTTTCCTTTCAGTTCATCATCAGCAATCCCTTTGCTCACTTTTCATTTCTTTTCCTCTCTTTTTTCTGGCCATTTCACCATCCATTCAATTTAAAACTAGCCCCCACCTCTCTCTCCAACCCAACCATCCATGATACATGGATAAATAATATTATTTCCCAGTTTGTTTTCAGTTGTGAAGTAGGGTCAATACATTATCTGCATTTCTCCTGACAGAGGCTGCCATACCTGCGAGATTCTCTAACACTTTCAGATGCTGGAGAATTTTATTTTCGATCTCTGGAACCCACCGTTTTTGATTTATTTCACCTTTAATGTTGTTGTTTCAAGGGATGACAGCATCACGGGCAAGGGCAGGATTTGTTGTCCATCACTAATTGTCCTTGACCACGCGGCCATTTGTCAAGACAAAATGGAGCCAACAATGTTGTTGTGGGTCTGAAGTTAAACTGAGCTCAGATTGGGTAATAATGTTAAGTTTCTTTAACAAAGACTATCAGAAAAATAATAAAAATAAATCTTAACGGTTTCTGGTTTCCATGAGTGAAATTAGGTTTTATTCCAATTTTTGTCATTCGAATTTAAGCTCTGACATCGGCCTTGGAGTCACAGACCGTACCTCTGAATTACCCGTCTAGTTACATGATCACTCTGATACAGAGTCCTTATTGCCTAGTCCATATTCGCTAGTTCCTGCCAGAGAGAGATGGCGGAGAAATCAGTTTAACTACCAACAATAAAAAGGATTTGGGGGAAAAAAGCAAAAGGGAGATTGAGAGACAATTTCATGTAAGATCACAGTTTTCAGATTGCTGAAATGAAGGCTTTTCGACAGCATCCTACAACATGAGTCAGTATTCACAGGATGATAGGTGAAGGGGATATTGGCATCAATAAAGATGAGGGAGAGTTTTAGATGAACATTCGTTCTGCAACTTTGTAACTGGGTGTGGGGTCAGCAGAGTCTTCGACTCATTGAGCTGAATCTAACGATAGGTTGTCTCAGTGACGTTTATATTGAGTGTGACAAAGGGATTATCTGTACGAGACTGAACTAGTTTCATGGTGCTATCTTATCGAACTCACCACATTAAGTACCCACTCAATCTCATAGTGTTTCTCGCATTCAATGCCACCCCAATTCTCCAACCCAACATGGATGGAGGGACTCACCATCGCACTGATGCCCCTGGCTATTCTATGATCACTGACACTGGTGCCATCTTTCAAAGGCCAATGGGCACACTGTTGTACTTCCTCAGTTTGAAACCACCCTGCGCAGTTGATCCCGAGAATGGCAGGTAAGTGGAGCTAACACCACGGTTTTTCATCAGAGGCACAGAGGTCCTAGTGGATGGGCTAGTACAGGGGGTCCATTCTCTTCCCAGAGGAGGCCTTACCACCAGCCCCACCGAACATGGTCTGAACTCACCACCCAGCTCAGTGCAGTATCTGCGGTCACACACACACACATCCACGCACTTTGAATATGGAATTTTCCAGATAGTGTTCCAAAGAATACCCATTTTCAGGTATAGGAACTTTCAGTCATTCAACCCCCTGGGTTCCTGCAAAAATATACACTTATTCTATATCCAATCACAGTTAGTAATTCTGGCTATTTCACTTTGTCTCACTTTATTGTATTCAGCCAACCACTGCTTCTCTATACTTGTCGCGTTATGAAATACAATTTTGAGCATAAAACATTTTATCCTCAGCTGTAATCTTGACCGTTATCTGAATTGTACCTTTTTCCTTGTTATGAAAGTTTCTCTTACCCTTTGCCTGTGCCTGTTTCTCTCTGTAACAGTTACACTGTCTCCCAATCAGTTGACTGGACGGCTGGTTTGTGATGCAGAGGGAGGCCAGCAACGCAGGTTAAATTCCCCACACTGACAAGGGTACCATGAATGGGACGCTCTCTCAACAATGGGCAATCGAGCATGGCAAATCCACTCTAAGCTGTACGTCTTTGTACTTTGGGAGGAAACTGGAGCATTGGGAGGGAACCCACACAGATGCGTGGGGAATGTTCAAACTCACCTGAGGTACGAATTGAACCCAGCTCCTTGGTGATGTGCAGCCGCAGTGCTAATCACATATCCATCATACTCCTAGGTTAGTTCTGTTAATTACTTGTAGCTGACTGAAGAAATCCAACTGGCTTGTTCTGATAACAGACCCAGACCCAGTATTAGACCTTTATCATCGGCCATATCACCAACCCGGTTACATTTAAAATTTGTTGTGAGCAGTGGAGGAGTGGGGCTAGAAATGGAAACAATGACACCCTCCAACCTCAGTCAGAACCGGACTGAGGAGAAATTCACAAAGTGGGAATTCATTCAAGTGGGAATTCTCTCGCCCAGAAGATTGGGAGGGCTGAATCTTTATATTATATCGAGGCTAGCTTTGTCTGATTTTCCATAGACAGATGGATCTGGAATCATTGTGAAATCAGAGAAAAGTGCATCTGGGAACACAATGAGATGAGCCATGACCTTATTGACTGGTGGAATAGTGTCAACGTTCCGAATGGCCCAGTCGTGTCCGTTCCATTCAGCCCTTCGGTCCTGCTGTGCAGGAGCAGATTGAGGCCACTCCGATGGTTTGGTGTTGTTTGGCAAATGTATAGGAAAATCCAGGCTGGATCAGGCAGTGACTCCCCTCCCCCAAACCCTCTTTTCTGGTTTCCCCTCTCTGTAACTTTTGCTCCTGATGTTGGTCATGTTACAGGCCCAGATTCACATTGAATACAGCCCCCACACAAGGTCAACTCAGACAAATCCTCTGCTGTCTCTGAATGCAACATTTTACATCATGACTTCCAGGAAAATAATCAAGTATTTTCCAAAAACATAAATAAGAATGGAAGAAATAGGAACCTGCGCTGTCATTCAATAAGAACATGGCTGATCTACTCCACGGCTCAACTCCACTTTCCTGCTAAACCCTTGCATCCCTCAACTCGCTGAAATGTCACAAACCAATCCACCCGTCTGTCAATATAATCAGTGACACAACTTCCACAACTCTCGGGGTTAGGAAATTCCAGCCATTCACTACATTCTGAAAGAAGACATTTCTTTCCGTCTCAATTTGAAATCGATATTCCTTATTCTGTATCTGCATCCCTGACTTCGAGACTCTGCCCTGGTGTCTCAACACCGACCTTGTCAAGCCCCCTCTGTATCTTGTCCGTTTCAGCAATGACACTCTAATTCATTTAAACCACAATGAATAATCACCTCAGCATTTTTGAAGTATTCAATAATTCAATCCTTTCATTCCAGGAACCAGTCTAATGAACCAACATTTCTGCATCAACATGCTGACGCAATGTTTCATATATAGGAACAGACCAATCCGTTGTACTGTTCCTTTTTTGGGAATCCTCTCCGTTTAATAACAGCCTGCCTTTTGGTTGTCAGTGTCATCCTCAAATTCGAATGTATATCGCACTCGGCTTCCGCCGTCAGGAGCTGAATGCAGCTCTTGTAAGCAGCTTTTGCCATCAGACTGATATTTGTGGTACTCCAGTAGATACATTTTTTTCATAAAGATCGCTGAATCATGACTCTCCGATTTGTAAGTGTTTACCAAATGCCATCCCATGCTAATGCATTACCCGTCAGACGATGAGCTTCTGTCTTGTCTAAGAACCTTTACTTTGTGATACCTTGTGGAAAATCTCGAGAAAGCCTCATGTCTACCAGTCCCCTTTTATCAAGGCCACTTGTTACATTCTCATGGATTTCCAGAAACACTTTGCGTGATTTTACAGGGAAAATGTAGTTCGCCTTTAACAAGACCATGCTGACTCTGTGTGAAGCTTTTCTTAATGCTCTGCTGTCCCTTCCATAAAAAACAGACTCTCACAGATTCCCAGCAATAATGGTTAGGTTGAGTGATTCCTGCTTTCAGTCTCGCTCGTTTCTTGAAGACAGGCGCCACATTGGAGGGTCTCCAGTTTCACTGGACCACTCCTTTAATCCAGAGAGCTATGGAATATTTCACACAGAGCCACCAGCCACTCTGTGACCACTTCTTTTAAAACCATCTCTGAATTATTGATGACCTGTTTACCCTTGGTCTAATCTGTTTGAGAAATGCCTTATTCCTTTTTTTCGAGACAGCTCAAGATTTTCCTTGCTGTTACCATTTTGCTTATACCATTGAAATATTTACAGCACCTTCACCTGTGAAGAACGATGTAAAATACAGGTGTAAATTATCTGTCTGTTCCCCAGTCACACCCTCCAAATATCCTCAATATACTTTCCTGACTTCCTTTTTATCAAAGATCACACACACACACCTCTTTAACTCTTCTTACATACATCGAAAAGCTCGTGCTTCTTGTTTTTATATTTCTTGCCAATTTACTTATATCACATCTTTTCTTCCCTTTTCTTCGCTTTCTATATTCATACAGCCTTATCACATACAAACACAATCTTTGGTCCAACTTGCCCATGCCGGCCAGGTTTTCCAAACTAAACTATTCCCATCTTCTTGCATTTGGCCCATATGCCTCTAAACGGTCCCCATTCATATATTCGTCTAAATGTCTTTTAAATGTTGGAGCTGTACTTGCATCTGCCAGTCTTCCTCTGTCGGCTCATTCCATAAACACGTCACCCTCTGTGCAAAAATCAGTTCCTTCTTCGTCCCTTTTAAATCTTCCCTCTTCCACCATATGGCTCATGATTTAATTTTCCTATCCTGTGGAAAAGACCTTGGCTTTTCACCCTGCCCAAGCCTCCAAAGATTTTGTAAATTACTATAATGTCACACCTCAACCTCTTATACTCCATCTGATACTAACTTCAAGAACAAGCATTTAAAGATCAGCACTGTGAATTCGAAACAATGTTAAAAGTGACAGGTAAACAACGCTCAGCCAAAACTTCATGCTGTGATTTGTTTTCTTCTTTATGTTATAATACTAAGGCAGCATGAAAATCTTACTAGTGCCAATAAGCCGCCAAGCACCTGAATTCCTTTGCCTGACGGCAGTGATCTCTACAGTGAAAATGTATCTCTCGACAGATCTATATAATACCACATGTTCAACATTCTCCCTCATGGCCTCCGTATGACCTTATGTGATTGTGTCTTCTTTATCTTGCACTCAATAGAGAGAACCCCTTGCCCCCATTCACATCTTAATTTAAACTCATTTTATACCACCTTCTCTTTTCACCACTGCTAAAAGCCTGTTTATCTGTTGTCACACCCTCTTTTCCCTGTCACCTCCTCCCCACCTCTGGCAAGGAACTAAAATGCCCAGTTTCCAATCCTTTTCAGTTCTGAAAAAGGATCACACTGGACTTGAAACGCTAACTCTGTTTCTCTGTCTCTGCAGATGCTGCCAGACCTGCTAAGTTTCTCCAGAAATGAATAGGCACAGCACAAATTTTCAATTAAACAAATAACTATGAATACTAGAAATAAAAATGCACAAATTGCTGTAGGAAGTGGGAGCTTTGTCGAAGGGTCGCTGGACACGAAAGATGAACTCAGCTTTCGCCTCACAAGATGCAGCCGGACCTCCTTAGTTACTACAGCAGTTTCTGATTTTGAACATTTTCCAAAGACATGTGTTGAATCTGCTCCAACACCCTGTCCAGCAGAGAGCGCTGTACATTGGGGCGTGAACAAAACGCAAAGTGCACAAGTTCATTGTCTCTGAAAAGATATAAGGCTGGCATCACTTTTACGACCGAGGTCTTAATCATGATCAGGGAGAAAATCAGAGGAAAAAACATTCACTTCAAACATAGAAGATGTTATGATGGGAAAGAAAATGATTCCGTTTAATATGTTAAAGTAACATAACAAATTGGAGGCATGACATCAGGGAGAGAACCTCAACAGAATGAGAATATGAAACTGGATTTGTTTGCACATCAGAAACCTGGTTAGGTTACTGAGTACAGGGCTGATGGACGAATGGGTATGGGTGTGAACTGGGGGAAAGTCAGTAAAATTGATTTGTTGTGCAAATATCACTGGATTACTGATCCAGACCAGGATAATTCTCTGGCAGCTGGTGGAAGTTGAAAACAATAAACAAAATATCGAGTCATAAAATCTGGTGCCAGTAATATTGACCTTGAATCTACTGCTCATTGTTAGCATCTGTCCCTTCCCCAATGTACTTTCAGGAAGTGAATCTCCCATGCTTCCTGATCTGGTCTACAAGTGTCTCCAGACACACAGACATGTGCGACACTCTATTCTTGTCTCTGAAGCGGCCAAGCAACACATTCAACTGTATCAAATTGCTCTAAGTTCTTAAAGGATAAAGCCAGACAGAACACCAGCAACGATCTTTGGAAAAGGGAACAGGAAACACAGTCCTTTCAACTAGACAGATGCTAACCTCCTAATGTTGAAGAGCTTGTGAAAACAATGACAGAGCTTTCCCACAGACTGCACAGAAACATCAGGAAGGGAGCAGGGCATTAGACACGTCTAGATTCCCTGTTCTAGCACATGGAGACAAGTTTACTTTTATAACCCTGGTTAATACATTCTTCAGAAACTCATCAATTCCTGGCTTATGCTGCTCAATGATTGACCGTCCAACGCATACAATCACAGTAGCACTGGCTCTATACTGTCAGAAATACAGCACGATCTACATTAGTCCCACTTTCCTATACGAAGCCCATAGCCATGTATGTTATGGCACTTCAAGGGCACGACCATGTATTTATTAACGGTTGTGAGGTTATCTGTGCCAACTGCCCTCTCAGGAAATGCATTCCTGACCCCAACAGCCTCTGGATGAAAACCAATCCTCAAATCCTCACTAAACATCAAGCCCTTCATTTTAAAATGATACTCCCTTCTTCTTCGCCCTTTGACTGAAAGGAGCAGCTGCTGTCTATCCATTCTGTCCATGGTCCTGGTAATCTTATCCTTCTGAAGCACGTCCCTGTCAGCCTTCTCTGCTTCAAAGTAAACTACCCGAGCTGATCTACTCCATCCAAGGGAACATCCTGGTGAATCTCGGATGCACCCTCTCCAGTGCAATCACATACTTCCTGTAGTGTGACTACCAGAACTGTACATAGTATTCCATTTGGCCTAACCAAAGTTACACATAGCTTTAATAATCTGTGCATCCATGAATACAGTCTATGTTTATGGTCGCTATGATTTGTCAACTTGTGCATTAAGCTGTTTAATCACATTCACGGGTATTAGATTATATTACTTACAGTGTGGAAACAGGCACTTCGGCCCAACAAGTCCACACCGATCCACCAAAGCGCAACCCACCCATACCTCTACATTCACCCCTTTACCTAACACTACGGGCAATTTAGCATGGCCAATTCACCTGATCTGCACATCTTTGGACAGTGGGATGAAACCAGCGCATCCGGAGGAAATCTCCTCACACACGGGGGAATGTGCAAGCTCCACACAATCAGTCGACTCAGTCGTGAATTGAACCCGGGTCTCTGACACTGTGAGGTAGCAGTGCTAACCACTGTGCCACCGTGCCACCCATTATGTGGAGTAGCACCCTCTGAGCTTCCTAGTGTACTGCTATTCTTTGAGTCCTCCCCTGTCTGGTTGCTTCTTCCTAAGTACATCACCTCATATTTATCAGGGTTACATTCCATCGGCCATTGATCCACCCATTTCATCATTCCATCTGTATCTTCCTGTAATATAAGGCCTTCCTCCTCACTGCCAACCAACCAGCCAAGCTTTGTGTCAAACGCAAACTGATTTATCACATTCACCCAATCCCTTCCATATTCATAGCTGCATCATTTATGAATATTATAAATAATAAGGTTAAAAATCATAAAATATCAGTTCATAATCCAACAGTTTTATTCGGACGCACTAGCTTTCGCAGCGCTGCTTCTTCATCACGTGATTATGCTCTTCGAAATGTCATGCCTCCAAATAAACTGTTGGAATATCATCTAGTGTTTGTAACTTTTTTAACTTTGCCCAAGCAAGTCCAACACTGGCATCTCCGAATCACAAATAATTTGGGACACAGCACTGATCCCTGTGGTACACGATTAGATACTGGTCTCCAGTCAATCAAACAGACTTCTATCAGCAGACCTTCTGTCTCCTGCCACTAAGTTTATTTGGATGAAACTTGGCAAGTCACTTATGAGTCCTACCTGTTCCCTGGTTATTCTGTTCCACTTGACGTCCCAGTCGAATATCTGGGGGATTCTCCCTAATCTTGCCCTGCCAGCAGGTTTCCATGTCCCTATGCTGGTCAGTCCCCTTCAAATGAAGAGTTGCCTTCTTATTGCAGTCTGAAATGGTCCACCCTTTACCTGGCATTATTTGCCTTAAATGTAGAGTAGACAACCAGAGAAAAATCCTGTAATTTCCACCTTGTCATATGTTTAGTAACTTTTCTAAATTTCACTATGATCACCTCTCATTCTTTGAATCTCGAAAGAACACAGGCCGAGTTTCCACATCAGGCAATCTCACCATCTGAGGGATTAATCTGGAGACTGTCCATCTCACATCCTCCGTGGTCAGTCTATTCTTTCTCAGAGTGGGTCACCAACACTGGACTCAATACTTTATGTACAATTTGATTAGCAAACTGTGAAACTGCTTCAACATGACCTTCCGACTATATTCTGATTCATTTAAATGAAGGCGAACATGACTTTAACTTTCCACTTCGATATATTTCTCCAATTACCATTTACATTACTTTATTTATGAATTCACTGCATGAGTTCTGATAAAAAAAAGCCTTCTGAAAATCGAAATATGTCATTTCTGTGTTGCAATAAACACGTTCAAATCGTTCTGAAGTTTGTCAAATATGAACACTCTGTCAGACTCTGTCAGTGCATTTTGATTCTCTCCAATGTTGTTGTTAATTAAGAAATATCCATTATCAGACCCTATATAATAAATTCCATCAGTTTCCCTACAGATGTCAAGTTAATTGGTCTGCAATTCTCCACACTACCTCTTCTTCCCTTTGCAGTTGCTTGAATCCCTCCCATTCATCTGCAATGCTTGGAATACATTTACAAACTTCTAGCCTGTGCAGAATGTACAGGAAAAAAAACAGTCATCGACACCACAATTAATGCGTCTATTGCTGATTTATTTCTAATATTTTGATACGAAGTACAACTGGCTCATCAGACTTAGCAATGCTCAATTCAGCTACAATACTACTATGCTAGCCTTCAACTATTACCTTGTTACTGATATGAATTGACTTTATGACTTTAGTTCCACAAGTTCCATGTGATCACTAAGTATTTCTCAGCGATTTTCCTCTGTGATGACAGATGCAAAGTAACTGGCTGCTTTCTTCGTCATTTCCCTGTTCTCCACAGTAACCTCTCCTCTCCCAATTACAAAATTCCACATTTGACACTGCTTTTATTTTGTTTTCTTTGCAATACAGATTGTAGATTTATGTAGTCTTTGTGTTCTTCTTTCACAGAATCATTAAAAGCCCACAGTATGGAAAAGGCCCTTGGGCCCAACAAGTCCATCCTGCCCCTCCGAAGAGTAACCACCCAGACCCATTCCCGTCCAATTCTACATTTTGCGACTGATGCAGCAAATCCGTGTTCAGATCCGTGGTTCTCTGAAAGTAGTTGCACGTAGACAGGGCAGTGAAAAAGGCTTTTGGCACACTTCATTAGTCAGGGCATTGCGTATAGGCATTCGAGAGGTATATTGCAGTTGGACAGGACGCTGGTGAGACATGCACTTGGAGTATTGTGTTCGGTTTTGTTCACTTGCCATAGGAAGGATGTGATTAAATTGGAAAGAGGACAGAAGAAATTTACAAGGATGTGTCCAGTACTCAATGGTCTGAGTTGTAGGGAGAGTTTCGAGAGGCATTTTCCTTTAAATGGAAGAAACTGAGGGGAAATCGTATAGAAATGTATGAGATCATGAGATGCGTCAATAAGGTGAATGCACTCATTCTTTTCCCCAGTTTTAGGAATCAAAGACTAGAGGACATCAGCTTAGAGGTGAAAGAATAAAAAGGATCCTGAGCACCAAGCTTTTTACGCAGAGGTTGGTAGACATGGAATTAGCAGACAGCAGTTTGATTGAGGCACGTACATTAACAACATTCAAAAGGCTTTTAGACAAATACGCAGATAGGAAAGATTTAGAAGAATAAGGGACAAGGGCAGGGAAATGGAATTAGCATGGATGGACATTTTGGTCGGCACGGACCACTTTGGTCCAAAGGGCCTGTATCCAAGCTGCAGGACTCCATGATTCTAATATTCTAACGACCATTTCGTGACTACCACTCCGTGTTCAAACATTCAAGATTGTATGCAGGCGCCGTGTAAAATGCAGTTTATTAAACTCTCTAGTCCTCAGAGCAAGGTTATTAATGAGTCCTTCTGACCACACAACACCAAATCCAAAATAACCTGCTCTCTTATTTGAGTCGCAACATACTCTTCAATCAACCTGTTATAGGCTTATGGAATTTATTTTTCACAACATTGGCAGTCACTTAGTTAACGCAGTTTAGATGCAATTTGAGATCATGAAATAATACAATATTTGCATATCTAATTTACAGAGCATATAATGCACAGAATTTGCCCGAGAGCAAATAATACACTAATACACTAATACTTGCTTCTCCTTCCTATTTGTAAGATCCACCCAAACTGATCCTGTGGAATCTGAGGGACTGGGTCTGTGGCGTTATTAGTGATAGACGTGAACAAGCCATTCTGGGAGCGTCACCTCGACGCTGACATGATCTGAAGAAATGACCAGCATCACAGGACAAGCATCAATATCCTCCCCACTCTGCCAGGTTAACTTTCACCGTACTCTCTCTGCGCCCTCACACTCACTACCTGTTATAGCACCTACCCCCTAACAAGGATCATACCTTATCTCCAAATAAGGCTCAGGCACTACCACTCTCACGATTGAATTCAGCACCTAGCACCACCACCCCCCCCCCACCCCACCCGCGCACTCTCTCCCTCCACTATACTCCCAATACTAATAACACTGCATGGATACAACACTGTTGCCTGACTCCCTCCGGACACCTCACCATTCCCCCTCCCCCTCCACCTACACCAGCATTAACAGCAGGGACACACACTCCCACCACCACTCCCTCCCCCTCCCCCTTTCTCCCATTCCCGCAGAAACAGTCCGTAATAGGAGAGGAAGGGCCAAGCCAGGTGGTGGAGTACCCGATATCTTATCCGCCTCCTCTACCCACCCCCCAAACCATGTCGGGAGGACACTGGTATGAGCCAGACAGGACCGGGACGTGTCGTATGGAGATTCATCGACATCCATGTCCCTCCAACTGAGTAAAAGACAATGTTCAGTGAAGGGCAATTCGCACTTTAACCATTCTGTCTGTTCTCACAATTTTCTCCCTCCCAAAACAACAAATATCTCATTGCAGAGCGATACAGACACAAAATTATTCAGAGACATATGTAAATGCTCTAATATACTGTCACTCACCGTACAAACACGGAGATAGAACCGCACACAGGTATTGGCATACGGAGACATAGACAGTCGCACACAAATAGACACAAGCACAAGTAAAACGCACAGGCTAATACACAGATGACCCGATGTCAGCACATAAAAACACAGACACACAGACACATGAACAACACACACAAGTGCACATACGGACCCACAGAGACACAAACACTAATGCTTATAAGACAGAGATCGATAGGTTTTTGATGAATAAGCATGTCAAGAGTTACGAAGAATAGTCAGGAGAATGATGTTGAGAAATCTCTAATCTCTCTAGCAATCAGTGTCGATGGGCCCAATGTCCTAATTCTGCATTTTTAATGCTCGTGTGGTGTCATGCTATCAGTTATTCTCTTCCTGGGACAGGAGCAGGGAATGAGTTTAATACATATTTGATTGAAAAGGGTCATTGGTCCTATTGGACGGTTTAGAGGGCTGAATGGTTTATGTCTATGCCGAATTATTATGTCCTTGTATTTCAAAAAAGGTGGCGATTTCATGTTAGGTTAACACAGTTTAAAATAACAGGTTCCACACTGAAATAAGGTCGCCCCTTTCACTTGACTGTTGTATTATCTGTAGGGTCCTCATCCTCAGGGAGCAGTGAAGACTCGTTTTTTGAAGATATTCAAGGCTGAGCTCGACTGATCTTTGCTGGCCAGGAGAGTCACTATTTATTGGGAACAGACAGGAGACGGATGGTCAAACACAATCGGATCAGTCAGGAGCATTCTGACTGGTGGCGCCGAATGGACAACTGCTGCCCCTACACCATGTGTTGTTCCCTCAATCCACCCTCGAGGCTGTTACAGATACATGCTGCTGTCCCTACGTCATGTGTTGTTCTCGTAATCCACGCTCGATACTGTTACAGAGATATCCTGCTGCCCCTACCCCATGCATCGTTCCCTCAATCCACCCTCGAGGCTGTTAGAAAGATATACTGCTGCCCCAACCCCATGCATCGTTCCCTCAATCCACCGTCGAGTCTGTTACAGATACATGCTACTGTCCTTACACCATGTGTTGTTCTCATAATCCACGCTCGATGCTGTTGCAGAGACATACTGCTGCCCCTACCACATGTGTCGTTTCCTCAAACCACCCTTTGATGCAGTTACAGAAATATTCTGCCGGCCCGACCCAATGTGTTGTTCCCTCAATCCACCTCGATGCTGTTACAGGGAAATATTGCTGCCACTACCCTTTGTATTGTGCCCTCCATCCACCCGTTGAAGCTGTGACAAAGATAGGGGGCACCTCATTTAGCCAGTCATTATCGTTACCATGAGACTGGAGGAGTATATTCTGCCTATTTAATAAGTTACAGAGGAAAATAGAACTAATCATTTTAGCTCATTGAGTACATTTTACTGCACAGGACGCCATGTACACATCTGAGCTGTTACACAGGAAACTATTGCTAACAGGAAATAGAGAGTAGCGATAAATGCTTATTTTCACATTACAAATCTGTAACTGGTGGAGTGCCTCAGAGATCACTATGGGATCATCAACGATCAGTACCTGGACCAAAGATCTGGAGGAAGGGTCTGAACATATCAAAGCCCAATTAGCTTAAACACCAAGCTGGTCATCCAGTATGTCATCAAATGGAGGTCGTGTGTGATCAATGTGATATAGGCAAAGGGAGATTGGTGAGCAAACCTTCACCAGATATAGCATAATGTGAGTTGTCTATTTTGGATGGAAGGATAAAACAATGGTAAACAATTTAAGTGGAGAGAGATTGCAGAATTCTGAGATACAGACGGTATGCATGATCCTGCTACACGAATCGGATGTAGTTAGTCTGCACTTGCTGTAAGTGATTTGGAAGCTAAGTGGAATGATTGTGTTTCTGGCAAAAGGTACCAGGTTTAATCAGGAATGTTTTACTGCATCTGTACCGGTAAAAGTTAGGAGTGCCGATGCTGGAGATCAGAGTCGAACATTGTAAGGCTGGAAAAGCACAGCCAATCAGGCAGCGTCCGAGGAGCAGGCCAATTGGCGTCACGGGTATAAGTCTTTCATCAGGAATATGTCCGAAACATCGAATCTCCTGTTCGTTGGGTGTGCCTGACATGCTGTGATTTTCCAGCATCACATTTTTCGAGTCTACATCTGCACAGGGCGTTGCTAAGACCACATCTGGCACATTATGTGCAGTTTTGATCTCTTAACCTAAAAAAAGTTCGAGAAGCTTATCAATTATGTATTGTTCACACTTTTCTGGAATGAAGGCCTTTTGTTTTGAAACATTATCAGTTTTGGTCTTAGATGAGAAATCCTTTAGAAGCATACACAATTTTGAGAAAAATCAGTGGGATGCACATTTTCTCTTCTCAGGGAGACAAAAACTATGGAATAAATTTTAAGAATAAAATGCATTGACTTTAGCACAGATATTATGAAAACATCAGCCGATTTTTAAAAATTAAGCATATGCATACCAACAAATCATCAAATTATAAAGCAGGAATTTTCTTTTTTGCAAATGAAAGGCACTGCGTATAACAACAGCAATGATGCATTTGCATATCGTCCATTATGAGCCATTCCAGAGAATGTACACGACGAGCACACACGGCCCAGTTTGGTGTTCAGTTGACATGATTGCATGTTTCAACACAGAGAGGGAGAACAATGTTCCCTGCCTGAGAAGCAGCAGCCGACGGATCCCTCTATCTTCTTTTGTTCCAACTGGCAACAGTAAATCTCTGACTCACCTCTACCTGATGAGTCGTGGAGTATTCCTGATGAGAGGTTCATTGGAATCTCTCTACCGTTTGAAGCAAAGGGAATTCAGCTAAATCCAACTATTCTGGGGAGAAATCACATCACAGGTAGCTTGCCTGAGCAGAATTGGCAGCACGGCGGCTCAATGGTTAGCACCGCTACCTTCCAGCACCAGGGTCCTAGGTTTGATTCCAACCTCGGGCGACTGTCTGTGTGGAGTTTGCGTATTCTCCCCGTGTCTGTGTGGATTTCCTCCGGGTGCTCCGGTTTATTCCCACTAGTCCAAAAATGTGCAGGTCATGTGAATTAGCCATGCTAAATTGCCCATAGTGTTCGGTGCATTAGCCAGAGGGAAATGGGACTGGATCAGTTAATCTTGGGAGGGTCAGTGTGGACTTGTTGAGCTGAAAGGCCTGTTCCCACACTGTAAGGAATCTAAACTAATCACTTCATAGGACCGAATAACATTTGGGACAGTCTATCATCTATCCATTTGTTATGATTTCAACTGTTATGAAACTCTGGAAAGCTTTCATTTTTCTGTTTGTCTTAAGATCTGTGTGTGTGTGTTTCACATTATTCTAGAAGATGAGCCAGGCTGACATTTGTATAATTAGCCATATCACTAAACTTTGAAATTTGTTGTAAAAAGTGGAGCAGTGTGACAGCAAAATGAAACACTGACCTGCAATATTAATTGGACTACGAATGGCAAATTCTAAAAGGGCTGTTCAAGTGGGAGTTCCCTTCCCCAGACGTTTGCGATGCCTGGATGTTTACATCTATTCAAAGTTGTGTCTGTTAAATATTTGATAGACAAGTGAATGTAGGAAAATGGTGCACGTGCAGAAGAAGTCCTGCTGAGACCACAATCAGATCATCTATGATCTTAGTGTATGGCAGAGCAAAGACAAAGTGTCGAATGGCCCACTCCTGCTCCTCAGTCCGATGTTCCTATATTCCATTCAGCCCCTCACAGCTCCTGCACAGGTGTAGACAGAGGCCAATTGCTCGAAATACCTGGTCCACAGTAATACAGGATCTCCTTCTGTCCCTCACAATTGTCACACAAATTTGGCGTGGGTTGAAAAATGTTAATTCAAAACCCAGGCCGGGCTCAAAAGACGCCTCTGGTCTATTAATAGAGTGTCTCCTCTCTGCAACTTGTGCTTCATTTGTTGGTCATGGTGCAGATCCAGATTCACTGTGAATACAGTCCCCATACCTCACCCTGAGATGACTCATAAAATGCTTTGCTCTCTGTAACTGCAACATCCAATAACGGAATGTTCAGGAAAATTACAACCATTAACTTCCTAATTACAGAATATGAGAGCATAAGGAACAGGATCGGATGGTAATTCGGATGGTCAGGCCTTCCGTGCCATTGTATAAGATTATGGATGAACCACTGTTGTTATCAACTCTGCTGTATTTCCCAATTTTTCACATCCCTCAATTCCATGGCAGGTCAAAAACCCACCTAACTTATCTGTAAATACTTTCAGTGATATAGCTCCCCGAACTCTCTTGACCAGATAATTTCTGACATTCACTATCCTCTGTGAGAAGGTTACACGCCCCAAACATACACAACAACCTATTTGTACGTTCAAAAGAGTGAACACAGCAGCTCATGTAAGAGTGAAAGACCCTGATATCAAAGCAGGAGTTGACTCAGGATGGTATCAGGAAACATTGACTAAATTAAATTTAATAGGAATCAGCCACAATCTCTCCACTGGGGGTCAGCCATCGCACAGAGGAAGATGCTCATGGTTGTTGACATCAATCCTTTCAGTCCCGGGACATCCCTACACGAAATCCTCAGGGTAACTTCCTCGACAAAATCATCTTCAGCTGCGTCATAAATGTCCTTCCCCATCAATACATCAGAAACGGGGATGATCACTGAAGATCACACAATGTTCAGAATATTTTCCCCCCTCAGCTCCTGAAGCAGTCTGTGTCCATGTGCAGCAAGGCCCGGACAGCATTCCAGTTTGTGCTGTTAAAGTGTTGGTAAGATTTATGTAATAGCAGGGCCAGACATTGCACATTTCCATAGTTAAAAGAGGAGCTCATTCACCATCTCAAGCTGGTTACAGATGAATATGAGCTAGCATTCAGCCCATCAAATCTACTGAACAGGAAGAGTGGCAATACATTCAATACTCCTGCCAGTTACATAGGAAGAGGAGGGGTCTGGTCAGCACATCGAACTGTTAAACAGGAACAGGTGGAGCCAAAACGGTCTCTCGAAACTGTTCCACGGGACCAGGAAGAGGCCATTCAGCCTCGCAAAGGCTTATAGAGGAACAGGAGGATGTCACTGATGCTCCAACATGACAAATCACAGGAGTGGATCTTGATGTTTATCGTGGCTCCATTGTCTGTGGAACAATTGCTACTTTAACGTGGTTTGCTGGCAGTGAGGAGGGAAGCGAGATGTTTTCTGTCAAGTCTCAAGGAGACATCTTCCATCTCTGAAAAGGCAGACCCATGTTCTCCGTGGGGATCAGAAGCTGGTGGGAATACGTAACTGTTTTAGATTGAAGGTATTGTGGCTTATGTTGGGATTATGAATAACATGACATTCAGTGCAGGATCACTCAACAAATGCACTGCATTAATATGTGGAGTTTTCATTCAAAGTCTGGATTTTCTGCTCTCTCATTGACAGGGGGAGTGGGTGTGGTTGGGGGAATTCTTTCAGAGGTACTAAAAGTATCTAGAATTTAATAAAGTTAGTAGAAAAAGAAGGCAGTGGGATCTATCACTGTATCAGTGTCTGTTGAGAACATCATGTGTGATTGTCCATCCCCCTGAACTTCCAACGCAATCCCATCTTATTCTCTCACAGTGCGACAGATTAATCTTCACTCACTCCTCATGGTACCATCATCCCAGGGATTAGTTTGGTGGAACTCCTTTGAACTCTCTCTGTGGTAAGGAGTTCCTTATAAAGGAGAGAAAATATGTGGACAATGCCCCAAATACTGCCTCAACAAATCTCTCAGGGATGATCACATTAATTACTTTCCCTCACTTCGCCGTCTCCATTTCTTTCTCATGACGTAAAAAGCATCATTCTCTATATATTGCCACTGATGCGAAATTTATAGCTTCCTTACATCTGTATGTCTTTGTCAATAAAACCAGCATCAGAGGTACCGATCGAGATGGACATCACTCTTGGTGACAGACTCAATGAGATGGAATACACCTAAAATAAGGAATAGTCGCCTACCTGATGGAAATGAGCAGGAGCAATATGGGAAACAGGAAGTAGGAGGGAGTTATCTTTCATTTTCTTCTTTTTCACGATGCATATGAAGCCCTGGTCAGACCAGCATGTTATCCCAATCTTGAACTGAGTGGCTGGTTCAGCTGTTCCATTGGACAGTAAACAGTAAACCACATTGCTTTGTGTTTGCAGTTACACGGAGACGTGACCAAGGAAGGATAACTCATTGCCTTCTCGAAAGGACATGACACAAGCAGATGGGCTTCTATTTATTACAAATAATGATGGTTTCTTTTAAATTCCATCAACTTGCTTCATGAGACATCAACAGATCATTATTCTGTGCCTCGACATGAAGAGTCAATGACTTGAGCACCACGCACTATCCTCCTGCCTGACAGATTCTGTGGAGAGAACAAGTTAAACATCTCAAGTACAATTCGTTTCGCATGGACATGTGGTTAGAAGGGACTTGAAACAGATGAATCCAAATTTCATAGTGGCACAAATAAAGAAGTATATTCAGAAGTTGTACTGAGGCTGACGATTATACCGGTACATCATAATGGTGGGACTGGGCAGGATTGGTGAGTGGGGAGGATATGGAAATGCAGATCTGTTCAGGGCTAGAAGGATTATGGAGTTTCACAACAGTCTGATTCCTTCTCGCATATCAGTGAGCAAGTTATAAATAGCAATTTGATTTGTAGAATTTATCAGGAAAGGAATTTTTGATTGGAAGTGAAGACACTGATTTCCCCTTTTCCAAAATTTACCTAACATGAGAAGAAACATATTCAGCCCGGTTTTATAGACAAAGAGAATGACTTACTAGGAACACCAACGATACCATTACCTCTGATTCTATCTTGTCCCTCTCAAATTGCAGAATAAATTCAATCATATTGTGATTACTGCTTCCTCCGTGTTCCTTCACTTTAAGTTCTCTTAAATAGTCTGCCTCATTGCACAACACTAAACACAGTATTGCCTATTCATAAGTGGGCTCCACGACAAGCTGCTCCAAAAAGCCCGATCGAAGATGCACCACAAATTAGTTTTCTTGAAAACCACTACCAATCTGATTTTCTCAGTCCCCCCGTCTATTGAAATCTCCCATGCCTACTGTACTTTGCCTTTTCTATGCATCTTTTCTATCTCCTGGTGTATATTGTGCCGCAGCCCCTGACTACGTTTTGGAATCCTGAACATAACGCCATCTATGTGTCTTTATTCAACCTTTCGGGATACACTATTCGACCCACACTGATTTTGTGCCATCTGACCCTACGTTATGTCATTCAGTCAGAATGTTATACAGTCAGAGAGATGTACAGCATGGAAACAGATCCTTCAGTCCAACTCGTTCATGCCGACCAGGTTACCCAACCTAATCTAGTCCCATTTGCCAGCACTTGGCCTATATCTTTCATACCCCTCCGATTTACATACCCATCCAGATGCCTTTTAAAGATTGGAATGGGTCCTGTGTCCATCACTTCCTCCCACAGTTGTTTCCATACGCACACCAGTCTGTGCATGAAAAATCTCATCCAAAGATTCAATCAATCAGCACATCGACCTGGACCCAATATACCAGCTATTGCAACAGACAGCTGGAACTGACAACCGGAAGCGGCAGATTCAAACCACTATAAATGCCGGAGGAACGATCACAGAAGCGCTTCACATGAGGCTTCCAAGCACTGAGGATGTCACCTAGACAGGGGACGAACCGTCTGCAACACAAATTCCCAACTCAGCGAACAGAACCTCAACAACGAACACACGAGCTACAAATCTTCTCACAAACTTTGAATATTCTCTGTGACCAGGATTGAGAGTCCTGAAGGTTGTGCTGCCTACCTGGTGCTTGCTTTTGGGATATGTCATCTGGGGTGCAGACGAACTTGGAGTGGGAGCGGAATGAGTCAGTGGCTAGGGTTCGTGTAGGTACCAATGGCTGGACAAGCAAATGACAATGAGAAGAGGACGGTAAATACAGAACTGAACTGTTATATCGGAATGCAATGAAGACATAATATAAATAAGCTTGTGACACATACACAAATTAGCATATATGACGTAGAGCGCATCACAGTGATATCACTGAAAGAGGATCAGGAGTGGGAGCTGAATATTCAAGGGTATTCATCCTGTCGAAATGATAGGAATGTGGGAGAGAGACAGATTTGTCTCATTCGTAAGAAATGGAATTGAATCAATTAGAAGAAATGAAATAATCTCAGATGGTGTAGAATCTTTGTCGGTAGAACTGGGGAATCAAAAAGCTGAAAAAATGCTGTTGCAGTTATATACAGGCCGCCAAACAGTAGTCAGGAGGTGGGGTGCAAGATACACAGGAGATAGAAAGATCTGTAGGAAAGGCAACGTTCCAGTGATCATGTGGGAGTTCATTATGCAGGTGGACTGGGAATTCAGTTTGATAGTGGTTTGTAGGAAAAGGAATTTGTGGAATGTCTATGAGATGGCTTTTTGTAGCAGCTTGAACAGGCAGACTAGATGAGGGGAGCTTTGGATAAAAGAAATCAGAGGAGGCAGTGATCATAATATGATTGAACTTACTCTGCAATTTCAGTGGAGAAGTTAGAATCAGAGGTAATGGTATTACAGCTGAATAAAGGCAATTACAGAGGCATGAGAGAGGAGCTGGTACAATTAACTGGGATACGGGCCCAGAAGGAAAGAACGTGGACAAGCAATGACAGGAGATTTTTGGAGTAATTCAGGATGCACCAGACATTTATCTTGAGGAAAAAGAGGCATGATAGAGAGAGGATAAGGCAACCATAGCTGACTAGAGAAGTCAGGGACAGCATAGAAGCAAATGAGAACGCATATAATGTAGCGAGTGGTTGTTTGGGAAACCAGAGGATTGGGAAGCTTACAAAGACAAAACGGAGAGCAAACAAAATAAAATAAGGAGGGAGATTATTAAATATGGAGGTAATCTAGCCACTAGCATAAAGGAAGTCTGTAAGAGCTTCTTTCAATATATAAAGTACAAAAGAGATGCAAAAGTAGACATTGAACTGCTGGAAAATGATACTGGAGAGGTAGTAGTGGTGAACAAGAATAGGCCGAGGAACTGAAAAATTTGGTCACGGTGGAAGATGCGAGTAATACCTTAACATTCAAGATACTGAGGGGCCAGAGCTGAGTATGCTGGCCACCACCATGGAGAGCGTGCTAGAAAAAACTGAATGACCAGCAGGTGGTTGATTTTGCTGGACCGGATGGACTACATCCCAGAGGTATAAGGAAGATAGCTGCAGAAGGTGTGGGGGGACAGTGGTGATCTTTCAAGAATCACTAGAGTAAGGAACGATCACAGCGCACTGGACACCTTCTAACGTGACACCCCATTGTAACAAGGGAGTGAGGAAAAAGACAAAAAATATCCACAATTAATAGCTTAACTTCAGTCTTGGGTATGATCCTGGAATCCATTGTGAAGGATGAGACTTCTGAATACTTGGAAGTGTTAGGTAAAATGGGACAAAATCTCTTCATCAAGGGAAGGTCATCACTGACAAATCTGTTGGAATTCATTGAAGAGGAAATAGGCAGGCTTGACCAAGCACAGCCAATGGATGTTATCCACCTGGATTTCAAGATGGCCTTTGACAAGGTGTCACACAGGAAATGACTGAGTATAATAAGGTCCCGTGGTGTTAGAGGTAAGGTAATGGCATGAAATACTTACGTGCCAAATTACATAAGCAGCAAGGGACAGACAGAACTGAGCTATCCCACAACGAATGCATCAGATTTAACCTCTGCAGTCCTCCGAGTCCGATCATGGATGGTGTTGGATGATTAAACAACTCACTTGAGTCTCCACAAATATTCCCATCCGCAATGGTGGAAGAGCCCAGCACATCAGTGCAAAAGGTAAGGCTGAAGCTTTCCCAGAAATCTTCAGTCAGAAGTGTCGAGTGAATTGTCCATTTCGGCCTTCTCCCGTGGTCCCCATCATTACAGATAGCAGTCTTCAGCAAATTCGATTGACTGATGTCAAGACACGATTGAAGGTACTAGGTAGTGCAAAGGCTATAACCCCTGATAACCTGCCGGCAATAGTCCTGAAGACTTGTCCTCCAGAACTTCCCGCTTCCCTAGGCAAGCTGTTCCAGTACAGTTTCAAACCAACAATGGGAAAAAAACTGTTCAAGTATGTTCTGTACATAAAACGCGGGACAAATTAGACCCGTCCCAATACCGCCTCATCAGTCTACTCTCCATCATCAGTAAAGTGATGGAAGTTGTCATCAATCGTGTTATCAAGCAGCACCTGCCCAGCAATAACCTGCTCAGTGACGCCCCTTTTGGGTTTTGCCAGAGACACTGAGCTCCTGACCTAATCATAGCCTTGGTTCAAACAGAGAAAAAGGAACTGAATTCCAGCCCTTGACATCAAGGCTGCATTCTTTCAAATGTGGCATCAGGAAACCCCAGCAAAAAGGGTATCGCGGGCCAACACTTGTTATTGGAGTCATAACTCACAGATAGGAAAACGATCATTGTTATTGGAGGTCAGTCAGCTCAGTTCCAGAACATCTCTGCAGTAGTCCCTCAGGATAATGTTGATGCAGGTTTGCTCCATGAACTGGAATGTTCATTTACAGACATTTCATCACCATTCTAGGTAACATCTTGAGTGGCCCTCTGGATGAAACCTAGGTCCAAACATCTTCAGTGGCTTCATCAATGACCTTCTTTCCATCATATGGTCAGAATGTGGATATTCGATGATGACTGCACAATGTTCTGCACCATTAACAAATGCTCAGATACTGAAGCAGTCCATGCCGAAATGCAACAATATCTGGACAATCTCCAGACATGAGCTGACAAGTGGCAAGTAACCTTCGCGTCACACAAATGTCAGACAATGACCGTCACCAGTAAGAAACAATATAAACACTTGGTATTCAGCAGCACATTTGTCACTACATTCCCCACTCCACACCCTCTATCAATACACTTGGGGTGACCTTTGACCAGAACTTCAACTGGAATCGCCACAAAAATATAGGAGCCGATCAGAGGCTTGGAATACTGCGTGAGTAACTCACCTCCTGTCTTTCCAAAGCATTTTCACCATCTACAAGGCACAAGTCAGGAGTGAGATGGAATTCTCCCACTTGCCTGAACGAGTGCAGCCACAACGACACGAAAGAAGCTTGACACCATCCAGGACAAAGCAGCCCATTTGATTGGCACCACATCCACAAGCATTCACTGCCTCCACGACCAACGCTTAGTAGCAGCAGTGTGTACTATCTACAAGATGCACTGCAGAAATTCTTCAAAGATCCTCATACAGTACCTTCCAATCCTACGAGCACTTCCATCTAGAATGACAAGAGCAGCAGGCTTTTGCAAACACCACCACATACAAACTCCCTTCCAAACCAGTCAACATCCTGAGTTGGAAATATATCACAATTCTTTCACTGTTGCTGGGTCAAAACCCTGTAACTCCCACCCTCATAGCATTGTGGGTCAATGCACAGCAGGTTGACTGCAGCGGTTAAAGAAGGCAGCTCAGCACCATCTTCTCAAGGGGACAACTAAGGACAGACAAGAAATGGTGGGCCCATCCAGCGATTCTCATATCCGAAAAAAATTTAAATTTTCCAAGGTGAGCACCTTGATGGGACAAGTAGTCTGAGTTGAGCATGAATAGGAAAGCAGTGTTTCTGATGATGAACATTTTAGACCATTCTGTTATTAGAAAGGTGTTCAGTGTTCCATGACGTATTGTTGCTGAGCGTTGTGATAAATTGCACCTGTTTTGTTAAATTCAACAACATTAGCGTAACAGGATTGATCCTTCAAAAATACCAAACTGAAAATGACAATCATCATAGAGACTCACAGATAGCAGCTTATATTCAACATATTACTGCACTACTGACTGGCACTGAATTCTCCCACCATCCATATTACAGGGGTTACCATTGACCAGAAGGTGAAGTCAAATCAACGTATATATACAAGGGTTACAAGAGCAGGTCTGAGACTTTCAACTCTGCACTGAATAATAGACTGTATGACCATAAGGGCATGAGATATAGCAATAGATTTAGGCTGTTCAGGCTCTCTTCACTGTGAAACTGTGCCATTTTGTCGTAGTCTCTAAGACGAATAGAAATGTCTTCTATACTCTAACTGTACCAATCTTTGCAGTAGTCAGTAAGCTTCAATCAGATGCGCCGCCGCCCCCCCCCCGCCCACATTCTTCTAAATTCCATTGAGTACACACACAGAGTCCTGAATTGCCGCACATATGACAAGCCATCATTCCCAGGATAAATCATGTCCAACACCCGTAGATCCTTCCCCAGAACAGCTCACAATAATCCAAATGACGTCTGACCATAGTCCATTACATTCTCATCACTCTCACTCTCTTTAAATGAATGTTAACATTGCATTTGATTTCCTAACTGCCAATTCAACCTGCGCATTAACCGTAAGAGAGGGCGAGGACTCAACTCCTTTTGTGCTTCAGATTTCATGAAGCCTTTTAGAACATAGTGTCTGCCTGTATTCCGCCTACTGAAGTGCATAATCTCACATGTTCCCATATGGTGTTCCCATATGGTGTCCTAAACTGTCCACGTCTTTCTGCAGCCTCCCCACTTCCTCAATATCACCTGCCCATCCAGCCATCATTGTATCATCTGCAAAGCTCGCAAAACTTCCATCAGGTCAGATGGTTCATGTCAACGGCACTTTCTGACGACCTAGGGACTGTCCACCATTGAAAAGGCACACCGCTCAAGATGCTTGACTCCATTTAGGTTTAAGCACTGGCTTGACTGGAATTACACCTGCAAAGTCTTCACTCCTTGCACCACTGGCACTGACACCCTGCGCACCATTTTATTATGAATTTGCCCCATTATGGTAATGCAGAACTTGATGGCGCATGACCCCAGTCTATTAATGTCAATGCTGACTGTGTGGTGCTCACGACAACCAATGTCATTGTGTGTTGAAGACGACAGAGAGAGGTGTGGAGAGGGAATGTCGATCATAAATGACTGCGTGACTGTCACTGAGGGCTGACACCGGCCGCGAAAGCCCCACATGTACATGTGTCTGTTGTCAGCGCTGCAGGCAAGGTCAGTCTTTCAGTGAGTCAAATCAAAGAAACTGATGGGCCTGGAGACTGTTTCTGGCTGAGCACTCAGATCCTGTTTGTACCAAACAGCAGAGGTATTCACATACAACTTCAGCCTCTCCCTCAAGAAGCCAAAGTCCCAACCTGATTCAAGAAAACCATCATCAACATCGTGAGTGAGAAAGCACATGGAACGTGCCCTTACAGACGATGAAGTGCTTTGAGAGGCTGGTAATGGCCTACACCAACTCCAAACTCCCAGCCTGACCTGCTGCCCTATAATGTGCCGACTGATGTAATGGGTTCACAACAGATGCCATTCCCGAGCCTGCACGCATCCCTGGAACATGTGGACAACAAGGACACCTACACCAGACTCCTGCTCATTGACGAAAGCTCCACCTTCAAAATCATGATCCCTTACAGACTAATCCCAAAATTCCACGACCTTGGTCTCGGTTCGATCCTCTGCAACTGCCTCCTAAGGATTTTGACCCACAATCGTGAAGATAGGTAAAATCACCTCCTCCACAATAACAATGAACACTAAAGCTGCTTAAGGATGTGTTCTCAACACCCGACAATACTCCCTGTACACCCACGGCTGTACCCTCAGCCCACTACTGCCCTCCCTGTACACCCATGGCTGTGCCCTCAGCACCTTATTGTTCGCCCTGTACACCCACGGCTGTGTCCTTAACACCCCCCCCCACTGTCCTCCATGAACACCCACGTCTGTGCCCTCAGCCCCTTACGGTACTCCAGCTACACCCACGTCTGTGCCCTCAGCCCCTTAGTGTGTTCCCTGTGCACCCACGGCTGTGCACTAAGCCAACCTCTGTACTCCCTGTACATCCACGGTTGTTTCTGCAGCCCCCTAATGTCCTCCCTGTACAACCACGGCTATGTCCTCAGCCCCCTACGTACTTCGTGTACACCCACGGCTGAGTTTCCAAATTCCAAACAACGCCAGCCACAAGTTCGATGCTGACATCACTATAGCAGTATGGATATTATACAACAATTCGTCAGAATCTAGAAAGGCGATAGAGAGCTTGGTGGCATGACCTGTTGATAATGACCTCTCTCTCTAATCCGGCAAACGTAAAGGACTGATCACTGACTTTATGAAGACAGGAGGGGAACACACCCCATCTACATCAACCGTTTGAGGGAGTGCAGAGCATCAAGTCCCTCGGAGTGATGATAACTGACAACCTGTCCTGAACTTCTCACATAGGTCCGACGGTCGGGAAGGTTCAACAATGCCTCTCCTTCCTCAGGTGATACAGGAAAATCAGCATGCACTACTTCTACAGATGCACCATTGAGAGCGTATTGTCCCGGTGGATAACAGGCTAGTACAGCAACTGCTCTACTCCGGATTGTTAGAAACGACAGAAGATTGGGTGCTCAGCTCTGACCAACATGGACTCTAACATCCCAACCATCGATTCCATTTACATGGCTCGTTGCCGCAGAAAGGCTGCCAACATCTACCCCAGATTACTGAGAGAAGGGAGAGAGGAATTAGCTGGGGCATTAACAGATATCCTTGAACACGACTGATGTCCCGGAAGACTGGACAATTGTTAATCCCCTTGTTTAAGAAAGGTAGTAGGGATAATCCAGTCAATTATAGACCAGTGAGACTGATGTCAGCGGTAGGGAACCTGCTAGAGAAGATACTGAGGGATAGGATCTACTCTCATTTGGATGGAAATAGTCTTATCAGTGATAGGCAACAAGGTTTTGTGTAGGGAAGGTCATGTCTTACCAACTCAAGAGAATTCTTTGAGGAAATAACAAAGTTGATTGATGAGTGAGAGAAAGTAAGGACTGCAGATGCTGGAGATCAGAGCTGAAAATGTGCTGCTGGAAAAGCGCAGCAGGTCAGGCAGCATCCAAGGAGCAGGAGAATCGACGTTTCGGGCATCAGCCCTGAAGAAGCCCTTCCTGAAGAAGGGCTGATGCCCAAAACCTCGATTCTCCTGTTCCTTGGATGCTGCCTGACCTGCTGCGCTTTTCCAGCAACACATTTTTAGCTCTGATGAGGGAGAGACTGTAGGTGTCAAGTACCTGGACTTCAGGAAGGCGTTTGGTATGTTTCCCCAAGGTCGGGTTATGGAGAAAGTGTAGTCACATGGTGCGCGAGCTACGTGGATAAAGAATTGGCTGGGCAACAGGAGGCAGAGAATAGGAGGGGAAGGGAGTTTCGCAAAATGGGGAACTATGACCAGTGGTTCCATTTGAGATGTTTCTGGAAAGATACATGAATGGGAAGAGAGCAAATGGATACAGATCCTTAGAAAATAGGCGACAGGTTTAGATAGAAGATTTGGATCGGCGTAGGCTCGGACCACCGAATGGCCTGTTTCTGTGCTGGAATGTTTTGTTCTAAAATTATCAAAGATCACTCACACCCCAGTAATGATCTCCCATAACCTCTTCCATCAGGCTAAAAGATATGGAAGCTTGAAAACACTGAGCAGCTGGCTCATTAAAAGTTTCTTCTTGACTGTTATTAGACTGATGAATGTATTCTCTAATCTCAGATAATCCTGATCTTGTTCATGTTGATCTCGCCTCGCGCATACACTGTGCAGCGTAACCAATATGCCTCTCAGACATGTTTTATAGACATCTTTCTGCACATCCTTGCTTACTATGATCTGCCTGTACACCTTGTACAGGTCAAAGTAAATGCTCATCTTCCTCCCCCCAGCTCACTCCGAGCTCTCTCTGGTCCTCACCCCCAGCACCTCCCATTCCCCATCCCCAGCTCACTGTGACCCTATCCTCAGCTCACTGTGACCCCATCCCCAGCTCACTGTGACCCCATCCCCAGCTCACTGTGACCCCATCCTCAGCTCACTGTGACCCCATCCCCAGCTCACTGTGATCCCATCCCCAGCTCACTGTGACCCTATCCCCAGCTCACTGTGACCCTATCCCCAGCTCACTGTGACCCCATCCCCAGCTCACTGTGACCCCATCCCCAGCTCACTGTGACCCTATCCCCAGCTCACTGTGACCCCATCCCCAGCTCACTGTGACCCTATCCTCAGCTCACTGTGACCCCATCCCCAGCTCACTGTGACCCCATCCCCAGCTCACTGTGACCCCATCCCCAGCTCACTGTGACCCCATCCCCAGCTCACTGTGACCCCATCCCCAGCTCACTGTGACCCCATTCCCAGTACACTGTGACCCCATCCCCAGCTCACTGTGACCCCATCCCCAGTACACTGTGACCCCATCCCCAGCTCACTGTGACCCTATCCCCAGCTCACTGTGACCCCATCCCCAGCTCACTGTGACCCTATCCTCAGCTCCCTGTGACCCCATCCCCAGCTCACTGTGACCCTATCCCCAGCTCACTGTGACCCCATCCCCAGCTCACTGTGACCCCATCCCCAGCTCACTGTGACCCCATCCCCAGCTCACTGTGACCCTATCCACAGCTCACTGTGACCCCATCCCCAGCTCACTGTGACCCTATCCCCAGCTCACTGTGACCCCATCCCCAGCTCACTGTGACCCCATCCCCAGCTCACTGTGACCCCATCCCTAGCTCACTGTGACCCCATCCCCAGCTCACTGTGACCCTATCCTCAGCTCCCTGTGACCCCATCCCCAGCTCACTGTGACCCTATCCCCAGCTCACTGTGACCCCATCCCCAGCTCACTGTGACCCCATCCCCAGCTCACTGTGACCCCATCCCCAGCTCACTGTGACCCCATCCCCAGCTCACTGTGACCCCATCCCCAGCTCACTGTGACCCTATCCCCAGCTCACTGTGACCCCATCCCCAGCTCACTGTGACCCTATCCTCAGCTCACTGTGACCCCATCCCCAGCTCACTGTGACCCCATCCCCAGCTCACTGTGACCCCATCCCCAGCTCACTGTGACCCTATCCTCAGCTCACTGTGACCCCATCCCCAGCTCACTGTGACCCCATCCCCAGCTCACTGTGACCCTATCCTCAGCTCACTGTGACCCCATCCCCAGCTCACTGTGTCCTTTCTCTCTCACTATTTCTCTCACACTATCTGTTTCCCTGTCTTTTCCTTTTCTCTGTCTTCTGTTTCTTTCCCTGAACTTACTATCTCCCCTTTTCCATGTCCATGTGACTGTTTGTTTCTTGTTTTGTTCCCTTTCTCTGTTTTACTGACTGTCATTCTGTTTCCCTCGCTGTGTTCTCTCTCTCCTTATACGTGTCTGTATATTTCTCCCTCGTTGTGATGGTGATGGCGTCTCTATTCTTTTGAAGCATGTGATGGCTCTTTGATTGGATGTTGGCAATAAAATAAACTCATTTGTGTTTTGGTATCTTAACCATAATTTAAGTTTATTGGTTAAAGTTCAATTGTTGTCAAAACAGCAATCAGAACTTGGACCTCCATTTAACAACCAATTGTTACATCTAAATATTTTGGAACTGCCTTCTCCCAGTGCTCTGCATACTGGCAACTGAAAGCATTCTGTTCATGTGCATAATAGTGTGATGGTAACAGCTCTTCCCAGGACCATAAGAAACTACAGACGGTTGTGTGCACAGCCCAGACTATCATGGAAGACAACCTTCCATCCATTTATACTTCTCATTGTCAGCGAAAGGCTGGCAACATCAAATATCTCTCCAAAACCGGTAGTGGTCTCCTGCAACCTCTTCCAAAAGGGAGGAGATACAGAGGCTTGAAAACATGGAGCAGTATGCTCAGGAACACCTTCTTCCCCACCCTAATTATACTGGCGAAATGAAATCTCGAACTTTTCAAATAATATTAATCTTGCGAAAGTCGCTCTTGCTTTGCGCACCTCCTGTGCAACTGTCACCTTGTGTGCCTCACTCTGTCTAAGTGCCATTGAGGCTCAAGGTTTTCCCAAGTGCAATCAAATAAGTGAATTAATGCTGGCCCAGCCATCGATACCTATATCTCATTAATAAATATAAGAAGATGACGACACTCAGGGAAGACACAAGTTGGGATCAAATCACTTTAAACATGATCTTAGATATACATAGTTTCCCTGAGTATCTGAAAGTAGAGTGTTCCTACAAAACCTTTCATCAGCTGATATGGCGTAAAGTGAAATAGCATTAATTTATGTGGGAAAATAAATCATCTTTCTTGGTAAAAGTGAAAATCCTCTTCGGATTTCTTTTGGTTCGCGAAAACAGGACGTAATGGAGGTTTTTCGGAAAGGGAAGTGGCAGAAAGCGAATATTTGAAAAGCGGGGTAGACATGTACCGGCATGGGCAAGATATTCAGGAAGATGGGAAAAGTCAAAAATAGATGAGGTGGAATACAAATTTTATTTCCATCCCAGCTGATCATCATTCCTGTTGTTTGCTCTTTTTCTTCTATCTCTCTCTTTCTCTATCGATTTAGCTCACTCCTCCTCCCTTTCACAGCAAACTTCCCTGTCACCAGCATTATTCACACTATTATCCAACTGGTTTCAGGTCAGGAAAGCTCCCAGCACTTTCTGTTCTTTGCTTTGCATTTCTTATGCAATTTCCGACCTCCAGCATCTTCTTTTATTTGGTTTAAGCTTCAAATTTGTTATTCCATTGGAAGTCGGCATCTCTGCCAGGGCAGCATTTGTTAATCATCACTAAATGTCCTGATTGTGAGGCCATTCCGCAAGCCAATATAAAATCAAGCACATTGATATGGGTCTGAAGTCACACTTAACCCAGACCGGGTAGTAACATTAGGCTTCTTTAAATTCATCAGTGAAACAGCAAGATTTTCAGACAAAATCTGGGTTTTATGTTTTTTCGTGAAATGCACTTTATTCGAACTCTTATCATTTTTATTGAAGTTCTGCCATCAGCTGTGGTAGGACTTGAAACAAATCACTTGAAACAATGTATTTCGTTTAATAAGCTTTGCTCCTGAATTACATCCAGCGACATTCCTACTCTGATACATTGTCCTAATCATGAAGTAACGTCCGAGACAAGAACAATTTTATGATTAAAATACTTGTAACTGGAAAAGTGGCCAGAAGAGAGCTTGAAACAGAAAGTCTGAATTTTACCAACGTGCAGACAATGGTTTGTTCAGACACAGCACTGACGCAGAGATGGAGACTGGGGATATTATGAGCTGGTCGTGGACAGGGTTCGTGACAGAGAGAACACGAGACATAAATCAATTCAGGGCCAAAAGGGATCTTGAGATTGTCCACAGTTTTGTTCTCAGATGTTTGTAAGGGAGTGGTCTGCATTTCAGATGAATGGAGACTGCAATTTGAATTGAAGATAATAGTTTCTTTCTTTGACAAATATAGATAACAGCAATAGCAATGAAGTTCAAAATTGTTTATGGGATTAATGAATGGACAGAGGTAGAAAACACCAACAATAGCGAGAATAGGTTAGTAACACACCCTCCACCCCGGCCAAAATAATAATCAGTACCTCTAATATCCGATATGGGAGAAATTCTCAAGAGAGAAAAATTTTGAAAATTCCAAGGAAAGCCTCCTCTCCATTGGATTAATTATCCAGTCCATTATTCTCAGATTCAGATCTATCCTCTCCACGTCTGTGCAGCTGCTGATCTTTGTTATTGTTGGAGCTGATACATCTGCTCCTACACTGGGATAGCGCACTGAGTGAAGCCCCTCACCAATAGGAGAGGGAAACCCTCCAGTGACACAGTTACAATGCACGGAGACTGACATCAATCACAGTCACTGAGCAAACTGTTCTAGCTTTCAATACAGCACATTCAGTTCACAATATAACTGGACTGGACTGGATGCTGACATCGCTGGCTATTGGTCACATCTCCCATCACTAATTGCTCTAGTGAAGTCAGTTGTGAGGGAGAATGATGGATGTTTTCTTTTCTCAGTCTAGATGACTCTGCTCTGTTGTACGTTTGCAATGCTGTCAACATCTTACCCCGAATCTCCGCCCCTCCACAAATAAAAAACACAATCAGGACGTTGTTACTGTGCTGATCTCTCCTCCATGGGAAGAAACGCCAGCCAATACACAGTTGCTCTGCACATAGACAGGAAGTGTGATTTTCTCTGAATGTTCCTCTCCCTGTTCTAATAAAGAATCGTTGGATCTTCCATTCATAATATGCTTGAGTAATTAATTTATACAAATGGACAAACATTTTAATGCTGTTTTATTTGCTATAAAGCAGTATTTTTTACGCTTTTTCTTCTCAGTCCCAAACCAAAAGTGAACTTATTCATTAAGACTTTTGAATTAATGAGTCACGTTTGGCTGGGAGATAGGGCGGGATGGGGGTAGTGGCTGTGGAGACTGCATGAGGAGTACAATGATATTCCACATGTCATCAACACTATTAACGTCAGATAGAATTAAATATAGTTCACAACAAGGATATTTTATATTTTATATACACACCATTTAATCATTGGGAATTCAGATTGAGTAGGGTCACCGCACCTGAAGCATTAACATTGATTTCTCTTCATAGCTACTGCCAGACCTGCTGAGCTTTCTCTCCAACGTCTGTTTTTGTTTGAGGTTGATCATATTGTTCATATCTTGCAGGATGCTTACAATTAAAAACAGATACTAATAAAAAAATGCGCAGGGCTATGGGGACAATACAGGAGAATAATATTAGAGATATCGCTCATTCCAAACTGGAAGAGACAATGGGCTAAGCTTTCACCACCTTTGTTGTAATAATTCTATGTTATGCATTGAAAGCATTTGTAGAGTGGGGAGACAAGCTTGTTCAATGAAGGACACAGAGTGTTCCATCATCAATAATCTATCCCTATTATTTCATGAAGTTCAGCTGCCTCTAAAATATATTTTAAAAAAATAGATCTCCTGAGATTTATAGGATGTTCAGAATTGTTTTTACTTTCTATCTTAAAGAAGAAGCAGATTTCGGTTGTAATTCAGGTGTCACAGGAATATGAACTGTAAGAGAACGAGAAATGACCACATTGTCCATAATATTACAAGTTCAATGTGTAGACCTGTCAAGAAACATGAAATATAGAGTTAATGGAAACATGCAATATAAACAGAAATTGCTGGAGAAACATAAGATGAGGAAGTATCTGCAGAGAGCAACAGAATTGACATATGTCATATGATGTGACACTGTTCTGAAAAGTCCTATTCGAATCAAAGGTTAATTTTTTGCATCTCTGCTCAGATGTTGCCAGATCTACTGAGTTTCGCTCCAGCTCTTTTGATTTCTTTCTTCTTTCTGAACTGTGTCAAAGTGCCTGATCTGAATGATAACAACAAAGTTGTTATCTCAGTTGAATCTTGAGAAATTTGTTATGGACATTAAACGAGAAATTACAAAGTTCCTCCGTTTGACAGGGCTCTAAATATCGATGACGTATTGTATTGTGAGAACTTGCGATGAAAATGTTGAAACAAAACAGAAGTTGCTGCAACTGCTCAGTAGGTCTGGGAGCATCTGTGCAGAGAAATCAGAGTTAACGTTTCAGGTCTAGTGCTCCTTCCTCAGAACTGATGGTAATACGGAAAATGTTGGTTTATTTGCAGAAAAGACTGGATGGTGAGATTGGATGAGAAACCATCACTATTCAAGAAAATCGGGATCTGGAATTCATTCAAAATTAAGAAAGGATTTCTTGTACTCTCTCTTCTATCGCTTGGTCCTTGTTCAGGTTGAACATGTACTATATATTTCTAAATCTCCATCAAGTGCAGACGACATGTTTTTTTTTTCTCCCCTACTGTGGTGGTTCAATATTTTTGATTATTTTCCAGGATGTATTTGCTTCCAATTCAAGGTGGATATGAGACTATGGCTTGACCTTCTGCAGTTTGCCCATAATATAGAATTTAATTGAATATTTATCCCCATCACACCCGTTGAATTAAACAAACAATGCATGGGTCCACGTCCATCCTGCAGATGAAACATTTCGTCAGCTCTGGCTATTGCAGGGAATGTTATAAAGAACAGTGCCACACAAAATGCTAATGTTCCAGCGCAAGATGCCAAACCCAGTTTATCCTAATTTACTTACAAGGTTTATAAATAAAACATGCAGAGGGGCGGAGTGTAAAAAGTGAATTCAACTCTGTGTCGAAAATGTTATTTGTGGCTCCCTCATAAAATGTGTTAATTACATCAGTCATAAATTCACCAAAATAGGGAAAGCAAGAAACTGGAATTGTCAATAATCCTCTGAATAACATCTGGAGAACAGGAAGGAAATCACGGCTTGTTTGTGATATTCAGAAATGACGGTTGTGAGAATGTGGAGGTGGGGAGCAGTGAAATGATGATCAATGTTGTGGATGACACAAAGATGGGCGGGGTGGATCACAGTCAGGAGGGAAGTGTAAGGCTGCAGAAGGATAGAAACAAATTATTCAGATAGCCAGATCAATGGCCTGATGAAATTTAACACCGATAAATTGGGAAGATGCAAGTCAGAGGTAACAAAACAAGTAAGTACTCAAAAGTGAGTATGAAAGAAGAGCGCTAAATTTGCTTATTTTTTCTTTGCAGCAGGAAAGGTTGAGGAGGAAATCTGGTACAGGTGTACAAGAGCATAAGGGGTATGGAGAGGATGAACAGACAACAGCTGTTTCCCTGAGTCAAAGGATCAAAAAAATAAAGGACACACTTTTAAAGAGAAAGGGAGGGGTTTGAGAGAGAATTTGTGGAACGTGTTTCGAACCGAGAGGGTAGCCTGAATCTGGAATGCATTGTCTAGGAAGGTGGTTGAGGCAGGTAATCTCACAAACGTTTAAAAAGCCTTTGGATGTGCACTTGCTGGCACAGGCGTGATGAGCCTGTTTTTCATTGCATGATTCTTTGCAGTGGCAGCGATGAACACTCTGGTATATTCTGAAACAATAAGCAATGGCATTTGCTGCTTTGTTTCATTGATGGTACTCAGTAAGTTTCTGTATTACAAAGCAGCAGCATCTCATGCAGCTTCAGCACTTACTCAACCAAAGTCAGCCCAGCCATCTCTGGGAACATCCAGGGTAATTCACATGGTCTGTGCAAGCATTGGCCAACAACAGCACTGACACTATTCTAGCTGTTTGTCACCATTATTATAGTTACAACCATAATTTCAACACAGCTTTTCCTCCATTATAATACACACCTCTAGCAATAAGGATGTTGTTTCGCTGAAGCATAATAAATTATTTCCCAGGTATTCACTTTGACAAACAGAAAGTTTTCCTGTGTTTTTTTCTGCCAGTTGTTTCTCACATAATTCCCCACCCTAAACTCTTTCCACTTTATCATTTTCTTGTGCACTGTCTCTCTGCTCAACACACCTCACTCCCTCTCATCGTCCACACTCTCCATCCTTATTTATTAATCCCTGAAAAACTTGCGCCTAATCTCTATAATTTATTCCAACTCCCAACTCACATTTTGGATTGATTTGATTCCTTTTCTCGGCATGGTCATTAGACTGCCCGTGCCTAATGTCCTATTCACCTCGACCTTCTGCTCAGTTCCTGATCTGCTGCTTTGGTTCTCACTCTCCTGGTTTATTCAAATCCATCTGACTTGCACTAGCACACCTCCCGACATGGATGTTGGTGCTCGTCCAGTTAAGATACAACCTGTATTCTTTGTACAGTTCCTCGCCTGTCTTGGAACAGATCGCAATGATCCAACAATCTGAAATCCCTACCCTTGAACGAGCTTGCTAACAACGAGTTAAGCTATTCTGCCTTCCTCATCCATCCCTCTTTTCCACATGGCATGGGGAGTAATCCAGAGATTGTAGAGGATGGTTTTCTGTCTCTGTCTCTGCCTCTCTCTCCGTCTGTCTCTTTCGCTCTCTCTCTCTCTCGCACCGCCCCCCCAAATAAAAACTTACACACGTTCAGAAGACAGACAGACACCAAATTACTTTGCAGAAGAATACAAATAACCTTAAAATAATGGGAATGATAACTGAAATGAAGGATTTAATTAAAGGGAGGATGAGAGAAATTGCGCTTCTTCTGGATGTCAGTTTGCTCGCTGAGCTGCAGAATACATTTTCAGATGGTTCACCACTGGACTAGGGAACATTATCAGTGAGCCTCTGGTGAAGTGCTGCTGTTATGTCCCACTTGCTATTTATGTGTTTCGGTTTCCTTGAGTCAGTGATATAATTTCCAGTATTGGTGATTTTATGTCCGGTTCTTTTTCTCAGAGAGTGTTCGATGGAATCAAAATCGATGTGTTTGTTGATAGAGTTCCGGTTGAAATGCTCTGCTTCTAGGAATTCTCGTTCGTGTCTCTGATTTGTCCTAGATGGACCCAGTCAAAATGGTGTACTTCCTCCTCTGTAGGTAAAGATACTAGTGATAGTGGGTCATGTCTTTTTTTCTGGATAGCTGTTGTTCATGTATCCAGGTGGCTAGTTTTCTGCTTGTTTTTCCAATGTAGTGCTTGTTACAGTTCTTGTAAGGCTTGTTCTTTCTGGAGGAGAATAGACAAATATGTGAACTTATTGTGGTGCTCAAAAGTATGAAATAAAGTTGTAGAGTAAAACAGGAATACTGCCTGGGAGAGTTGTGGATGAAGATCAAAAAGAGATCTGGATATGTATTTGGAAATATGCATTTAACAGGCTGCAGAGATAAGGCTGGCAAATGGGAGGGGCTTTGGAGACATTCCTGGAGCTGATGCACACACTTTATCATGTGTCTGATGTGAATAAAAGTCAGTATACGATTATATCCCATTGTAAATGCTCGCACATATCTGATTATTTAGTGCAGCATAAGCATTTAAAATGCAAGTATTGCAAGACTATCTTCATTATATAGTCTAACTATTGCTCAGAACATGAATATTGTAAATGTTGAATTCCAATTACGAAAACAAATCTGTCATTACTTTGGCACAAGTCTATGAAAAGATCTGACTTTTCACTCACACGATAATATGTTTATTGTTTTTGTTCACTGTCTGCATTTCAAATTAAATAACATTTTTTCTAAAAATTAAACGTTTTCAAATTATTGTTCAATAAAATTTGATAACACAAATCATTTAATTTATTGAATATTCACAGTGCATGTTGAATAATAGCCATTTCTTATTCGCTGGCAAATAGATGAAACTTGTACATTTCAGTGAGAAATTAAACTGATTGATTATGTATAATTCTATAAGAATGCAAATTCTATTTGATTATTCAATCGTTTGCTGAACATGTAATCATTCAGAAGTCAACCGCCTTCAAAATGTTGGAGTGACAATGCATTGTTTTGAATCCTGACATTGTGTGTGTAATTCTGATCGCCAGAAGAGTTACATCCATGTTGTTTGTTCGAAATAAAATAACATGTACACTCTGTATTTCTATGCTAGGACATCTTGACAGGAGTTTATTTTATTTTCCATAAATATAGAATCAACCTAATTCTTTTCAGAGATTATAGTTCAGTTGAATAATCATAGTTGATGTCTTATTTTTGCCTAACTCACTCAACTTAGCAAACATCTGATTAATACATGGGTCACCCAACAGATTGTATCTGAAGAAAAGAGCAGCAAATGAAAAGTCAATAATCACGTTAATAACTGAACTTGGCGGAGCCTGCCTAGTGTAGGACATCACACAGACTGGCATTCAGGTGAATGGAACAATGAACAACATAACTGGAAGTTTTGGGCTAACGCCCCTCCCCAGCTTCCTGATCTTACACATATCACTCGCTCACACATTCAACAATTGATAAGAATCCACAGGCTGGGTGAAACGTAAAACACAGAACAGTACAGCACAGTACAGACCCTTCGACTCTTGACGTCCTGCCAATCTTTTATCCTTCTCGAAGATCAGACTAACTGACATACCCAGACATGCTGGTCCGGTGACAGGTACAGTGCACAGTCAGCCATTCTTACTTCCTGTTCTTTTCTGATGTGCAGCTGCCTTGAAATATCTGTTCAAACCAAACAGATTGAATGAAATTCAAGCAGTGGAGATGACGTTCATGACTGTGTATTTCAATCAGGATTTAATGATGGATGAAATTCCAGAATAACATAATCAATGAATGAAAAACAGGGCAACACAAGAAAGAGCAGTTGAGTACAACATGTGGTTCCAAATAGGCCTCATGGTGTTACCAATAGATTATCAATCCAGAAAATTAGCTCCTGTCCTTTGGAGCCAGGTTCGAATCCCGCCACTGCAGATGGTGGAAATTCCATTCAATAATTTTAAAATATCACTGGAATTATGAATCTACCTATGAGAATAAAATCGTTGCCGATTTTTCGAAAAGTCCATCTGGATCATTAATATCCTTCAATGAAGGAATCTTCTAACCTCACCTGGTCTGGCTAACATGCAAATCCAGACCCAAAGCAACGTCATTGACTCCCAATCGCTCCATGAAATGGTCCTGTGAGTCATTCACTTGTACCAATGGTTACAAAGTTTCAAAGAAATGAAACCGGCTGGACCACCTGGCATCAAACTGTGCACTGGAAAAGTCAACATTAGAAACATCACTGTAGAACCTCCAAAACCTTCCTTACTATCATCTGAGGGGTAGTGCCAAAACTGGGACAACTGCCTTCCAGGCTATTCAAGCAACAGCCTGACATCGTCATTAACATGGAATCATACCTTACAAAAATAACCCAGCCACCACCATCACCATCCCTGGATATGTCCTGCCCCAAAGGCAGGACCGATCCAGCAGAGGGGGCAGCTCAGTGAGATAGAGTCGGTCGGTAGTTGCTCTGGGAGTCTCCAGAATTGACTCCAGACCTAATGAAGTCCCATGGCTTCAGATTAAACATGGACAAAGAATTCTCTGACTGATTGCCACGTAACGTCATTCCTCATTTGAATCAGTGCTCCTCTATGTTAAACAACACTTGGAGAAAGCACTGACTGAGGCAAGGGCACAAAGTGTATTCTGGCTGGGAGATTTCAAAGTCGACCACCAAGAATGGATTGGCAGCAGTACTATAGATAACGCTGGTCAGGTCCTAAAGGACATAGCTACTAGATTGGGTCTGCAGCAGGTGGTGAGGGAAAGAACAGGAGGGGAAAATAATCATACATGACCTCATCCTTACCAATCTACCAACTGCAGACGTATCTGCCCATGACAGTATCGGTAAAAGTCTCGTGGTCACGTTCAGAATAAATTCGGTTGTGTTGTTTGGCACTATCACCATGCTAAATGGCACTGCTTTCGAAGAGATCTAGCAACTCAAGACTAGCATCCATAAGGCATTGTGGATCATTAATAGCAGCAGCACTGTACTCCAGCACAAACTGCAATGTCACGACCGATCATATCCCCCCACTCAAATATTAACATCAAGGCAGAAGATCAACTCTGGTTCAATGGAGAGTGCAGGAGGGCATGCCACGAGCAAAACCAGGAATATACAAAAATAAAATGTTAATCTGCTGAAGCTTCCAAACAGAAATACTTGCGTGCCAAATAACTTAAACAGCAAGGGACAGACAGAACTGAGCTATCCCACAATGAATGCATCAAATTTAAGCTCTGCAGTCCTCCTAATCTGATCATGGATGGTGGTGGATGATCAAACAACTCACTGGAGTAGGAGTCTCCACAACTATCCCCATCCTCAATGATGGAAGATCCCAGAACATCAGTTCAAAAGTTAAGGCTGAAGCTTTCGCAGTAATCTTCAGTCAGAAGTTTTGAGTGGATGATCCATTTCGGCCTCCTCCGGTGGTCCCCATCATTACAGATAGCAGTCTTCAGCAAATTCGATTCACTGATATCAAGATACGGTTAAAGGTACTGGATACTGCAAAGGCTATAACCCTGATAACATGCTGACAATAGTCCTGAAGACTTGTACTCCAGAACTTCCCACTTCCCTAGACAAGCTGTTCCAGTACGGTTACAGACAATGGGGAAAACTGTTCAAGTATGTTTTGTACATAAAACGCAGGACAAATTCCACCCGACCCAATACCGCCTCATCAGTCTACTCTCCATCATCAGTAAAGTGATGGAAGGTGTCATCAACAGTGTTATCAAGCAGCACCTGCTCAGGGACGCCCATTTTGTGTTCCACCAGGGTCACTCAGCTCCTGACCTCATCACAGCCTTGGTTCAAACACAGAAAAAGGAACTGAATTCCAGCCCTTGATATCAAGGCTGCATTCTGCCAAATGTGACATCAAAGACCCCAAGCAAAAATGGTATCGCAGGCCAACACTGCATTATTGGAGTCATACCTGACAGATAGGAAGATGGTCATTGTTGTTGGAGATCAGTCATCCCAGCTCCAGAACATCTCTGCAGTAGTCCCTTAGGATAATGTTCGAGGTCCAAACATCTTCAGCAGCTTCAACAATGACCTTCCTTCCATCATAAGGTCGGGAGTGGGGATTATCCAGGCTTGGGCTGACAAGTTGCAAGTAACATTCGTGCCACACAAATCCAGACAATGACCATCACGAATAAGAAACAACATAACCACTTGTTATTCAGCAGCATTATCATAATTAAGTTTCCCCACTATCAATATCCTGGGGCGTATTATTGACTATAAACTCAACTGGACTCACCACAGATAAGAGCAGATCAGAGGCTAGGAATACTGCGCGATTAACTCACCTTCTGACTTCCCAAAGCCTGTCCAACATTTACAAGGCACAAGTCAGGAATGAGATGTAATAATCCTCACTTGCCTGACTGAGTGCAGCCCCAACAACACTAAAGAAGCTTGACACCATCCAGGACAAAACAGCCCATTTGATTTGCACCACATCCACAAGCATTCACTCCCTTCACCACGGTCGCTCAGGAACAGCAGTGCGTACTATCTACTAGACACAATGCAGAAATTCCACAAAAATCCTCAGAGAGCTCCTTCCAATTTCACGAACACTTCCATGGAGACTGACAAGGGCAGTAGACTTTTGGGAACACCACCAACTACAAATTCGACTCCAAACCAGTCAACATCCTGATTTGGAAATATATCGCAGTTCCTTCCCTGTTGCTGGTTCAAAACACTAGAATTCCCTCCTTAATCACTAGTGGGTCAACGCACAGCACGTAGATTGCACCAGTTCGAGAAGGTAGCTCACCACCACCTTCTCAAGGGCAACTCGGGATGGGCAAGAAATGCTGGGCCCGTCCAGTGTTGCCCACATCCAAAAAATATTTTTTTAAATTAATAGTTCCAAGTTGAGCTCTCGATGGGACAGATTATCTGATTTGAACACGAACAGGAAAACAGTGTTTCTAATAGCGAATATTTTCGACTTTTTCTGTTATTGGAAAGGTGTTCCATATTCGATGACATATTGTTGCTGAGTGCTGTGATAAATTGCACCTTTTTAGTTAAAATCAACAATACTGGTTTAAAAATACTGGCTCAATCCTTCAAAATGACCAGATTATAAATGACAATCATAATAGAGACAATGTAGTCCCGCCAGGTAAGATTCACAGATAGTAGTTTACATTCAACAGATTAATGGACTACTGGCTACACGGAATCCTCCCACCGTCTATTTCACAGGGGTTACAATTGACCAGAACATGAAGTCAAATCAACTTATAATTACAAGAGCAGATCAGAGTCTTACAATTCTGCACTGTGCTGTTTTAGCATTGTCTCTCTGTCTAGTGGAAATATGTTTGACACACTGTCTGTATCAATCTTTGCAGTAATTGATCACTTTCAATCAGATGCCCCCCCCCGCCATTCTTCTAAGTTCCATCGAGTACACACACTGCCGCTCATATGACAAGCCGTCATCCCTCAGCAGTTCACAATATGCCAAATGCCGTCTGACCATTGACCATTACATTCTCAACAGTATGTCTCCTCTCTTGTATTCTTGTTCTCCTGAAATGAACGTGAACATTGCATTTGCTTTCGTAACTGCCAACTGAACCTGCACATTAACCATAAGGGAGGACGAGTGCTTCAAAATCCTTTTGTGCTTCAGATTAAATGGATCCTATTAGAACATAGTGTCTGCCTCTATTCCGCCTATCAAAGTGCATAATCTCACACGATTCCATATTGTGTTCCATCAGCCACATGTTTTCCCACAGTCCAAAACTGTCCAAGTCTTTCTGCAGCCTCCCCACTTCCTCAATATCATCTTCCCAGCAAACCATCACTGCATCATCTTCAAACTTAGCAAAACTGCCCTCAGCTCCTTTGTCCAATTTGTCCATATATAATACATTTCCTGACTCCCTAAGGACTGTCCACCATCTACAAGGCACAACACTCAAGGTGCTTGACTCCATTCAGGTTGAAGCAATGGCTTGAGTGGAATTACACCTGCAAAGTCTTCACTCCCTGCTCCACTGACTCTCAGTAGAAGCACACCCTGCCCCGTTTTGTGGTGAGTTTACTTCATTATTGTGCACAATCCCAGTCTATTGATGGCATTCTGTCTGGACAAACTATGTGTTGATGACGATAGAGGGAGGTGGGGGAAGGAATTTCTATGATGAATGACTGTGTGACTGCCAGGCTGAAACCTGCCCCGACAGCCTCGGATATATCAGTGCCCGCTGTCACCGCTGCAAACATGATCAGTCTTCCTGAGAGTCAAGGCAAGGGAAGCGACAGACGTGGACGATGTTCCCGGAAGTGTACTCAGAGCCTATGAGTACCAACTGGTAGAGGTATTCATTTACAACTTCAGCTTCTCCCTCTTACATCACTTCCAGTCTCCCAGCCTGACCTGATCCCTTATAATTTGCCTACTGATGTAACAGGTCCAGAACGGCTGCCATACCCCGATCCCTGCAGTCATCCCTGGGACATTGAGACAGCAAGGACAATTACACCAGAATCCTGCTCACTGACTAGAGCTCCAACCTTCAACATCGTTATCCCCTCCAGACTGATCTCAAAATTCCGTGATCTTAGTAACGGCTCCACCCTCTGCAACTTGATCCCCCGGTTTCAGACCCACAGACCACAATCTGTGAAGAGGATTATCTGCACCTCGAGCACAATCACACTCAACACTGGATACCCCAAGGATGCGTCCTCAGCCCCCTACTGTACTCCCTGTACACACACGGCTGTGTCCCTCAGCCCCCTACTGTGCTCCCTGTCCACACACGGCTGTGTCCTCAGCCCCCTACTGTACTCCCTGTCCACACACGGCTGTGTCCCTCAGCCCCCGACTGTACTCCCTGTCCACACACGGCTGTGTCCTCAGCCCCCTACTGTACTCCCTGTCCACACACGGCTGTGTCCTCAGCCCCATACTGTCCTCCCTCTCCACACACGGCTGTGTCCCTCAGCCCCCTACTGTACTCCCTGTACACACACGGCTGTGTCCTCAGCCCCCTACTGTACTCCCTGTACACACACGGCTGTGTCCCTCAGCCCCCTACTGTACTCCCTGTACACACACGGCTGTGTCCCTCAGCCCCCTACTGTCCTCCCTGTCCACACACGGCTGTGTCCCTCAGCCCCCTACTGTACTCCCTGTCCACACACGGCTGTGTCCCTCAGCCCCCTACTGTACTCCCTGTCCACACACAGCTGTGTCCCTCAGCCCCCTACTGTACTCCCTGTCCACACACGGCTGTGTTGCCAAATTCCAAACAACGCCAGATGCATGTTCTCTGATGACATGCCCACGTAAATACAGGTATCCCCTGCTTTTCAAAAGTTCGCTTTTCCCCGCTTCCCTTTCCAAATAACCTGAATTAGGACATTCCCGCCTCAGGCGACTGACTGTTTTTAGTTTGCACATTCTCCCCGTGTCTGCGTGGGTTTTCTCCGGGTGCTCCAGTTTCCTCCCACAGTCCAAAGATGTGCAGGTCCGGTGAGTTGGCCATGCTAAATTGCCCGTAGTGTTAGATAAGGGGTAGATGTAGGGGTCTGGGTGGGTTGCGCTTCGGCGGGTCGGTGTGGACTTGTAGGGCCGAAGGGCCTGTTTCCACACTGGAATTAATCTCATCTAATCTAATCTGTTTTCGCTAATCAAAAGAAATCCAAAGAGGATTTTCACTTTTACGAAGATTGCCGAAATTTTTCCCATACAAATGAATGCTTCTTCACTTTACACCATATCGGCTTATGAAAGGAACACTGTACTTAAAATCGCAGAGCAGTTACCATGTCACACGAATAGAATCTTTTCAGTTGCCAGTATACAGAATAACAGTAAGAGATACGGCTCATTCTAAACTGGAAGAGACAATGGGTTGAGTTTCCTCAACCTTTGCTATAATAATTCTGTGATATGTATTGAAAGCCTATGGGGTTGGGGGTGGGGGGGGGGTGGGAGGGGGGGCAAGCTTGTTCAATGAAGGGAAACCTGTACATGTCTAAGAAAATGTTTAAAGCGATTTTATCTCCCTGTCTCTCTGCCCTAAACGGTGGTCATCTTCTTATATTCGTTAAGGGGATATGGGTATCACTGGCTGGGCCAGCATTACTTCACTTTTCCAGCTGCTCTTGAGAAGACCGTGAGCCACTGTAGTCCACGTGTTTTATTTGATTTGATTTGATTTCTTTTCGTCAAATGTACAATGGAAAGCTTTGTTTTGTGAGTAGCGCAGGAACATGATAGTAGACAAAAAAACTCAGCTCATGAGGTACTTCAACAGAGTGAGGCATATAAGGTTACAGCTGCACAGGAGATGTGCAAAACAAGATCGCTATTAGCAAGACGAGTATTATTTCAAGTTAGAGATGTCATTTGGCAGTCTAATTACGGTAGAGAAGAAACTGTTTCTGAGTCTGCTGATCCATGTTTTCAAGCCTCTCTATCTTAATCCTGTTTGAAGAGGTTGTCGGAGATCATTACCGGTTAGGGAAAGATTTTTTATGTTATCAGCCTTTCGGTGACAATAAGAAGTATAAATGGATGGAAGATTGCCTTCCGTGATGATCTGTGCTGTGCACACAACCGTCTGTATTTTCTTATGGTCCTGGGCAGAGCAGTTACCATGTCACACGAATAGAATCTTTTCAGTTGCTAGTATACAGAATAACAGTAAGAGATACAGCTCATTCTAAGCTGGAAGAGACAATGGGTTGAGTTTCCGCATCCTTTGCTGTAATAATTCTGTGATATGTATTGAAAGCCTTTGGGGGGGGGGGGGTAGACAAGTTTGTTCAATAAAGGACACAGACTGTTCCATCAACAAAAGTCGATTCTTATTATGTCATGAAGTTCAGTTGCAATAAAAAGTGTTTTAAAACAAAGTGGTTTTCTGAGATTTACAGGATATTCAGAAACGTTTTTTTTTCTCTTTGAATCTTATAGAAGAAACAGATTTCGGCCTTAATACACGTGACACAGACACACCAACTGTAATAGGACGATAGTGTCCAAATATAACCAAGGTCAGCATATGGACCTGTCAAGAAACATGAGATACAAACGGAAAATGGTGGAGAAACGAAATAAAAACATGAAGAAGTATCTGCAGAGAGAAACAGAGTTAACATATTAATTATGATGTGAAATTTCTGAAAAGTCAACGGTTAATTCTGTGCATCTCTGCTCAAATTCTGCCAGATTTGTTGAGTTTTGCTCCAGCTCTTTCGATTTCTTTTTCTTTCTGAACTGTGACAAATTGTCTGATCTGAACATTAACAGCAAAGCCCCTGTCTCACTTGGATCTCGAGTAATTTGTTATGGACATTAAATGAGAAATTACAAAGTTCCTATGTTTGACAAGTCTCTAAATATTGATGACGTATTGAATTGTGAAAACGTGCCATGAAACTGTTGAAACAAAAACAGAAGTTGCTTCTAAAGCTCAGTATGTCTGGCAGCATCTGTGAAGAGAAATCACAGTTAACGTTTCGGGTTCAGTGACGCTTCATCAGAACTGATGGGAGCTCGGAAAATGTTGGTTGATATGCAGAAGGGGCTGGACAGCTGTTAATGGAGATTGTTCGTGGCTAAACATAGAGGGTGTGTAATGGAAGGCGATGTGAGAACTAGGGTCTGCTGTATTATTGGTCGGGGCGGAGGACATTGGGGAATTCAGGGCCGACAATAATTGAACTTGATTTTGAGTCTGAAGGGCTGTAGGGTCCTCACGCGGTAAATGAGGTGTTGTTCTTCCAGTTTGCATAGATTTTTCCTGGAACACTGCATCAACCCTGACACAGAGATATTGACCAGGGAACAGGATGCGGTTTTAAACTGGCAGGCAACTGGAAGCTCAGGGTCATTTGTATAGGTACACTTTGGATGTTCAGTGAAGCGGTCACCCAGGCTACCGTTAGTTTCCCCAATGTAGAGGAGACCACATTGTGAGAAGCGAATCGGGTAGACTAATTGTGGAAAATGTTGGTAAGGTGCTGCTTCATCGGTACGGTGTGGTTGGGCCCTTGGATAGTGAGAAAGGAGGACAGAGGTGCGAACATGTTACACTTTCGGCAGGGGCAAGTGAAGTGGGCCTGTGGTGGGGGTGAGGGCGGGGTAATGGGAGTGAATAGAGAGTGAACCAGGGTATCCTGGTCCCTCCAGAAGGCGGACAATTTTGAGGAGGAAAATATGTATCTGGAGATGGCATCTTGCTGGAGGTGGGGAAAATGGTGGCTGATGATTCACTTCAAGTGAATGCTGGTGGGATGGTAGGCTAGGACAAGAGGAATTGTCGTGCTGTTGCAGGAGGGTAGAGAGACGGTGAAAATAGAAATGCAAGAGGTGGGTCAGACCTGGTTGAGGGCCCTCTCGAGAACAGTGCTGAGAAATTCTCAGTTGAGGAAGAAGGTGGACATTTTGGAAATTGACATCATCAGAAGCAATGCGGTGGAGACAGAAAAATTGGTGGAATGGAATGGAGTATTAGCAAGAAACAGGTTGTGAGGGTGTATACTCCAGGTAGCTCTGGGAGTCAGTTGGTTAATACTGGATATTAGTGGCCTGTCGATCTCCAGAAATGGAAACAGAGATGCCGAGGAAAGGAAGTGATGAGTCAGAGAAAGACTAGGTGAAAGTGAAGGAGCCATGCAAATTTGAAGTGAATTCGATGTTTTTTTTTCAAATTCAAGACAAGAGAGAGAAGCAGAATCGATGATATAATCTATGCATTGGAGGAAGAGTTGTTGATGGGTATGGAATAGAAATGGAACTGGGAATTGTCTACGTACCCCTTGAAGAAACAGGTATGACTGAACCCCACGTGTGTATCCATGCACCCCCTCTGTGTGGCAGGAGTAGGCTGAAGCAATGGGTCTTCCAGAGCAGTTCTGTTTGTGGATTTTCAGGAGGAGATAGAAGTGAGCTCTGCTATCAGAGGACCATCAGCTTGGGGACCGTTAGGTGGGGGCAAGTACGGTGTGAATGACCAGATGAAATGTGGTCAATTATCATAGTTGATACAATGGCCTGATGCGCCATGGTCGGGTCATGGTCCAATAGGTGATATGAGGAGATAACTGAGAGCTGGCCCTCAGTCTCTGCAATGTAGAGGTCAGTCCACCAGACTACAGCAGCATCACCCTTACCAGCACAGGCTGAATAATAAAGTCAGGTTTGAATCAAAGCACACGGCGTACAGCCTGTTCAGAGGGTGATTTGTTGGATTGGGTGAGGGGATGCAGATAAATTAAGACAATCAATGTCCCATCGAACATTCTCAATGAACAGATTGAGTTCAAGCAAACAGCAGAGGGAGAGGTCCAGGTGGAGGAAGAGTATTGGAGCTATTCGAAGAATCTGTGGAACAGGGAACAGAATCTTTGCCCAATGAAATGGGCACCGAGGAGAAGATGGTGGGAGAAGAGTTCAACGTCATGCCGTACCCGAAATTCATCAAAGTTGGGGAACAGCGGGATAACATTGAGACCTTTGTATGTACAGAACATTCAACATCAGAGTGTGGATGGGTTGGAGGGAGGGTGAAGATACAACAGGATGTGCATTTGGGGGAGGGGATGCAGTCAGAGTGCTAGGCACAGGTGGGGAGTCAGGTTCCAAGGTATCATAAGCATCTCTGTGTTATTGCATCTTGTGTGCCTCATATATCTGATGAGCATGGCGAATGAGCCGGAGAAAGAAATAGAATTGGGGAGTGGTGCAGCCTTGAGCCAATGAGATGTGATGCTGTTGCGCAGATACAATGTTGATATCACTGGCACTGCAATCACATGATCAGTCCTCAGGAAGTAACTGAATGAAAATGAACCTAATCTTATTGTAATGCCCTGATTTCATTGGAGTGACACTCAATCAGCAAAGCCTTACTTTTCTGAGATTTCAGACAAAACTGTGAAAACATAATAAATGTTGATGTTATTAACAGGACAAGGTCATCCATGGTTTTGGAAGGTATTAGCAAGGGCAGAGTTTATTTGTCATTCTCAAAAGCTCTGGGGAAGGTGTCATCGTTCAGTGAGGAAATTACCAGGACAGAATTTCCTCCGATTCCCATTGACCCCTGTTTACTCAGGGTCCGTGATGCCACATGAATCAAATACTACTTTGATGCAAAGGAAGTTACTCTGATCTCACCTCAAAAGAGGTAAACCGTTAAAATAATAAAAAGCAAAAGTGTAAAACACGGCTTGTTTGAACACTGTACTCACAATGTTTAAGGGAAAACTGATGCATGGACTTCTGATTTTGAGGAAAGGTTTATCCTATTTGTGATGAGGCTGTTTGGTTGTGCACTGTGACACAGAGACAGAAAGATACTCCACTCTGGACCATGGGGAACAAAACCATCCTGTTCACGGTGCATCAGACAGTGACAGACACACACTATTGTCTGTTCCGATTGGACATTGATCATCCCAATCTCAACATTCACTGATGATCAATAGCAGAACCTAAGCCAGTGGCTCCCATCATCCCAGTTGGAAAGCAAAAAGTGAATGCGATGGTCAGATGAAGTGAGAGTAACTGGGGAATTGGTGTAACTTACAGTGGGAGTGGCAGAAGGAGGGTGTAAAGGGAAATCATCAGTGGAAGAGCATGTAACAGCAGAAGGGGTAGTGCAAGGGAAGTAGGACTGTGAGGAAAGAGTAGGACGAAGGAGGAAGAATGACGGATGAAGTTTTAGTGACAGGGAAAAACTTGGTTTTGGGGAAGCGGGATTGGGTGCGAAAACATCACTGTTCAGGAAAATCGAGATCAGGTTTCCATTCAAAATTAATAAAAGATTTCATGTTCTTTCTTTTCCATCACTTGATTCTTGTTAATATGATACATGTACTCTATCTTTCTGTATCAAGTGCAGAGGATTTTTTTCTTGTCTTGTGTGGTGTTTCAACATTTTTGATTTTTCTTTACAGTATTTATTTGCTTCCAATTCAAGGTAGACATGAGAATATGATTTGATCTCCTTCAGTTTGTCCATAACATAGAATTTAATTGAGTATTTATCCTCATCACACTAGCTGATTTAAACAAACAATGAATTAGTCTGTGTCCATCCTGCAGATGAAAAATGTCTCCAGCTCTGGCTATTGCAGTGCCTCCAAAAAGTTAATGTTCCAGCGCAAGATGCCAAACCCTAGTTCTTCCTAAATTACTTACAAGCTTTATGAATAAAACATGCAAAGTGTAAAAGGTGAATTCAACTCTGTGTCAAAACTGTTATTTCTGGCTTCCTCATAAAAGATGTGAACCAAATCACTCTGTAAATTGACCAAAATAAGAAAAAACAGAGACTGGAATTCTCAAATCTTCCTCTGAATAACATCTGGGAAACAGGAAGGAAATAACGGTTTGTTTGTGATATTCATAAATGACGATGGTGAGCATGTGGAAAATGGGGGGTGGGGGCAGTGGAATGCTGACCAATATTGTGGATGACACAAAGCTGAGCTGAGTGGCTCACAATCAAGAGAATATAAATAGATTATTCAGATAGCCAGATCAATGGCCGATGAAATGTAACACTAATAAATGTGGGATGATGCATGTCAGAAGTAATAAGACAAGTGAGTACTCAAACTATGAATGGGGAGGGCTGAATTTGCTCGTTTTTTCATTGCAGCAGAGAAGGTTGAGGAGGGAACCTGCTACAGGTAGACTGGAGTATAGGGGTATGGAGAAGATGAACAATCAGAAGCTGTTTACTTAGTCAAAGGGTCAAAAACAAAGGAACGCATTCTTGAAGTGAAAGGCAGAGATTTGAGAGAGGACTTGTGGAATGTGTTTCGTACTGAGGGTGGTATGAATCTGGAATGCATTGTCTAGGAGGGTCGTTGAGGGAGGTAACCTCACAAACATTTACAAAACCTTTGGATGTGCACTTTCTGGCACAGACGTGATAGGCCTTTAATTCGTTTCATGATTCTATGCGTTGGCAGCCATGAATGCTCTGATATATTCTGAAGCAATAAGCAAGGCAGTTGCTGGTTTGTTCATTTGACTGGACTCAGTAAGTGGCGAGATCACAAACCAGAATCATCTCATGGAGTTCCAGCATCCAAGCCATCTGTGGGAACATCCAGAGTAATTCACATGCTCAGTGCAAGCATTGTCGAACAACAGCACTAGCATTTTTCCAGCTGTTTACCACCATTAGTATAGCTACAGGTATAATTTTCCTTCAATAAAATGCAGACTTCTAGCTACAAGGGTGCTATTTCTCTGAAGCATAATAAATTACTTCCCAGATATTCACTTTGATAAAAAGAAAGTTTTCCTGTGTTTTGCTGCCAGTTATTTATCACAGAATTCCCCACTCCACTCCACCCCTTCAATATTTACCCTTTAATATTTTCTTGTGAACTGTCTTCCTGATCTCTCACACCTCAATCCCTCACATCGCCCACACACTCCATCCTCATTTGTGAATCGCTGATAAACCTGAGCCTCATCTCTATCATTTATTCCAACTTCCATCTCACAATGTGAACTGATATGATTCCTTCGCTCAGCATGGTCATTAGACTGGATTAGTGGTCATAGAAGAGCACAGCAGTTCTGGCAGCATCCAACGAGCAGCGAAATCGACGTTTCGGGCAAAAGCCCTTCATCAGAAATAAAGGCAGAGAGCCTGAAGCGTGGAGAGATAAGCTAGAGGAGGGTGGGGGTGGGGAGAAAGTAGGATAGAGTACAATGGGTGAGTGGGGGAGGAGATGAAGGTGATAGGTCAAGGAGGAGAGGGTGGAGTGGATAGGTGGAAAAGAAGATAGGCAGGTCGGACAAGTCCGGACAAGTCAAGGAGACAGTTACTGAGCTGGAATTTGAAACTAGGATGAGGTGGAGGAAGGGGAAATGAGGAAGCTGTTGAAGTCCACATTGATGCCCTGGGGCTGAAGTGTTCCGAGGCGGAAGATGAGGCGTTCTTCCTCCAGGCGTCTGATGGTGAGGGAGCGGCGGTGAAGGAGGCCCAGGACCTCCATGTCCTCGGCAGAGTGGGAGGGGGAGTTGAAATGTTGGGCCACGGGGCGGTTTGATTGATTGGTGCGGGTGGAGTGGATAGTTGGAAAAGACCCACCCCCCCCCTCGTCTAGCTTATCTCTCCACGCTTCAGGCTCACTGCCTTTATTCCTGATGAAGGGCTTTTGCCCGAAACGTCGATTTCGCTGCTCGTTGGATGCTGCCTGAAGTGCTGTGTTCTTCCAGCACCACTAATCCAGTATTTGGTTTTCAGCATCTGCAGTCATTGTTTTTACCTTGTTGATTTTAACACAACTGCGAATCCTCTTGCAAGGATGCCTGCCTTGAAGAAGTTTTCCTCCTCTCTCGACAAGAATCTCAGTGAGTCCCTCTCCCACTGCAACTTCCAGGTCATTTCCTCTGCTCTGAAGCTCTTCATCCATGTTGTGAAACCACAGCCACATTTGCTTCCTCAGTGCATGCCTCCGTAACCAACTCATCCCACACGGACTCCAGACCACCTTTAAACCAGCAGAGTTCGGACCCGAACAGGAGAAACAGTACAGACTACAGATTCAAAAACACCAGTAACAATTCTCCTTCAAGATCCTCCGCTCCACGCTTGCAGCAATGCGCCGGCACCTAACCTCTCTCCAGTCAGCCCTACCTCAGCTGAGGGCCACACTCTCTCAGAATTGCAAAGGACCCACTCTGTATTACATCCTCAGGAGAATTCATACTCTCAACAAACAGTATTTCAATTCCATCTCAAACATCAAAAACTGTAAGTACAACCAACATTTATCCACCCACCTCCATAAGCAGCGCTCCTCAAACATTCCAGAAGATTCCTCCGGCCTCGGAAACGCCATGAGCTATGCGGCTCACGCAGCTACCACCCCCACGCTGAGTGATGATGTCACTTCCGCCCACATCATGGCCATTCCCACAGCCACTTCCGGCCCTCACATCATCGCTGATGCCACATGTTCAGTGACTTCCGCCACCCCTACTGCCATGATCACCACCACTTCCGCCTCCACCAGCGCCACTCACCTGCATTCTGCTGATACGCCCCCCACAGACCCCACTGTAACTATCCCCACACCCCAGAACCCCGAGGGCAACATTACCCCAGCTCATGCCTCCACCCCCATCCCCCCCACCATCACACTCACTCCAGCTACTGGCCCCGAACCCACTCCCAGATCCACTCCCACACCAGATCCCAGCTCCCTGCCCTGCCGAGTTTTCACCATCCCTCCAGACCTCCCACTCACTGAGGACGAACAATCAGTCCTCAGCAAAGGACTCACCTTCATCCCCCTCCGTCCACGCATCAATGAATTTAATACACGACATGACATCGAACAATTCTTCTGTCGCCTCTGCCTCCGAGCTTACTTTCACAATCAGGACTCCCGCCCACCTTCCGACGACCCCTTCGCCCACCTCCAACACACTGCATCCACCTGGACACCCGCGCTGGCCTATTACCAGCCCTCGACCTCTTCATTTCCAACTGCCGCCGGGACATTAACCGCCTCAACCTGTCGTCCCCCCTCCCCCACTCCAACCTCTCAACTTCACAACGCGCAGCCCTCCAATCCCTCTGCTCCAATCCCAACATCATCATTAAGCCAGCGGATAAAGGGGGCGCAGTGGTAGTCTGGCGCACTGACCTCTACACCGCTGAAGCCAAACGCCAACTCGAGGACACCTCTTCCTACTGCTCCCTCGACCATGACCCCACCCCCCATCACCAAACCATCATCTCCCAGACCATACAGAACCTCATCACCTCAGGAGATCTCCTACCCACAGCTTCCAACCTCATAGTCCGCACTGCCCGGTTCTACCTCCTTCCCAAGATCCACAAGCCTGACCAAATTGGCCGACCCATTGTCTCAGCATGCTCCTGCCCCACTGAACTCATCTCTACCTTCCTTGACACTGTCCTATCCCCCCTAGTCCAGGAACTCCCCACACACGTTCGAGACACCACCCACGCCCTCCACCTCCGCCAAGACTTCCGTTTCCCCGCCCCCCCCAACGCCTTATCTTCACCATGGATATCCAATCCCTCTACACCTCCATTCGCCATGACCAGGGCCTCCAAGATCTCCATTTTTTCGTCTCCAGACATCCCCAACAGTACCCTTCCACTGACACTCTCATTCGTTTGGCCGAACTGGTCCTCACCCTTAACAATTTCTCCTTTGAATCCTCCCACTTCCTCCAGACCAAAGGCGTAGCCATGGGCACACGTATGGGCCCCAGCTATGCCTGTCTCTTTGTTGGCTATGTAGAACAGTTGATCTTCCGTAATTATACCGGCACCACTCCCCACCTCTTCCTCCACTACATTGATGACTGCATTGGCGCCACCTCGTGCTCCCCCGAGGAGGTTGAGCAATTCATCAACTTCACCAAAACATTCCACCCTGACCTTAAATTTACCTGGATTATCTCTGACACCTCGCTCCCCTTCCTCGACCTCTCCATCTCCATTAGTGACGACCGACTTGACACTAACATTTTTTACAAACCCACCGACTCCCATAGCTACCTGGATTACACCTCTTCCCACCCTATCTCTTGCAAAAATGCCATCCCGTATTCCCAATTTCTCCGCCTCTGCCGTATCTGCTCCCAGGAGGACTAGTTCCACCATAGGACACACCAGATGGCCTCCTTCTTTAGAGACTGCAATTTCCCTTCCCACGTGGTTAAAGATGCCCTCCAATGCATCTCGTCCACATCCTGCACCTCCGCCCTCAGCCCCACCCCTCCAACTGTAACAAGGACAAAACGCCCCTGGTGCTCACCTTCCACCCTACACATTCGCATCAACCAAATCATCCGCCGACATTTCCGCCACCTCCAAAAAGACCCCACCACCAGGGATATATTTCCCTCCACACACCTTTCCGCCTTCCGCAAAGACCGTTCCCTCCGTGACTACCTGGTCAGGTCCACACCCCCCTACGACCCACCCTCCCATTCTGGCACTTTCCCCTGCCACCGCAGGAACTGTAAAACCTGTGCCCACACCTCCTCCCTCACCTCTATCCAAGGCCCTAAAGGAGCCTTCCACATCCATCAAAGTTTCACCTGCACATACACCAATATCATTTATTGTATCCGTTGCTCCCGATGTGGTCTCCTCTACACTGGGGAGATTGGAAGCCTCCTAGCAGAGCGCTTTAGGGAACATCTCCGAGACACCCGCACCAATCAACCAAACCGCCCCGTGGCCCAACATTTCAACTCCCCCTCCCACTCTGCCGAGGACATGGAGGTCCTGGGCCTCCTTCACTGCCGCTCCCTCACCACCAGACGCCTGGAGGAAGAACGCCTCATCTTCCACCTTGGAACACTTCAACCCCAGGACATCAATGTGGACTTCAATAGCTTCCTCATTTCCCCTTCCCCCACCTCATCCTAGTTTCAAATTCCAGCTCAGTAACTGTCTCCTTGACTTGTCCGACCTGCCTATCTTCTTTTCCACCTATCCACTCCACCCTCTTCTCCTTGACCTATCACCTTCATCTCCTTCCCCACTCACCCATTGTACTCTATGCTATTTTCTCCCCACCCCCACCCTCCTCTAGCTTATCTCTCCACGCTTCAGGCTCTCTGCCTTTATTCCTGATGAAGGGCTTTTGCCTGAAACGTCGATTTCGCTGCTCGTTGGATGCTGCCTGAACTGCTGTGCTCTTCCATAGTCATTGTTTTTACTCCTTTTGTGACTTTAGTATTGCTGGGTTGTGAAACTGCCCTTAGGGCTTTGAGATAACTGTGGTGCTGTGTCATGTCAGTGGGAGCAGAAATCCTAATCTCTTGTATGTGTGCTGTCTGATTCGGCTTGTGAGCTGCTGGTGAATTCTGGGTGTTCTGGTACAGTTTGGCCAATTTTGCTTTTGCTTGGCCTATCCTGGGTTAGCAAATCTGTTCCCACACTGATTTATCCAACTGTCAGTGGTTACTGATTTTTCCTGCCCCGAAAGTTATTCAACTGTTGTTGGTTACTGATTTATCCTGACCCCAAATTTATCCAACTGTTGTTGGTTACTGATTTGTCCTGACCCCAATTTTTTCCAAATGTGGATGGTTATGGATTTGCACTGACCCAAAATGTTTCTAATATTGTGGGTTTCTGATTGCACTGTCCAGAAATGTTTTGAAATGTCAGTGCTTACTGATTTGTACTGACCTGTAATTTTAACACTTTTTGGTGGTTACAGATTTGTACAGACCCGAAATGTTTCTAAGTGTCAGATATTACTGATTTGCACGGCCCCAAAGTTTGTCGAAGTGTCAGTGTTTCCTGATTTGCCATAACCAGAAATGTCTCCATGTGTCATTGGTTACTGATTTATACTGACCCAAACATTTTCTCAGTGTTGGTGGTTACTGATTTGTACTGACCCCAATTTTTGCTCAGTGTGGATGGTTACTGATTTGCACTGACCCAAAGTTATTTTAAACATCAGTGCTTACCAATTTGTACTAACCCCGTAATAATGTTTCCCCCGTCGGTGGTTAATGATTTGTACTAACCCAAAATTACTCTCAGTGTCACTGCTTACTGATTTGTACTGACTTGAAATTCACCCAACCCTCAGTGGTTACTGGTTTGTACTGACCTGAAATTTTTCGAAGTGTTGGTGATGAATCATCTGTACTGCCCGAATTTTTTCCAACTGTCGGTGGTTTCTGATTTATACTGACCCCAAATTTTTCCAAGTGTGGATGTTTACTGATTTACACTGACCCAAAATCTTTCTTAGTGTCAGTGGTTACTGATTTGTACTGTCTTGAAATTTTTCAAACTGTCACCGGTTCCTGTTTTGGTGCTGACCCGAAATGTTTCCAACTGCCTGTGGTTACTGATGGAAAATGACCGGAAATGTTTCAAAGTCTCGGTGGTTACTGATGTGTACTGACCCAAATGTTTTCAAATAGTCAGATCTTACTGATTTGTACTGACCCCAAATTTTTCCACCTGTCGGTGGTTACTGATTTGTACAGAGCAGAAATTTTTTCAAACAGTTGGTTGTAACTGATTTGTACAGACCTGAATTTTCACTAAGTGTCTGTGGTTACTGATTTGCACTAACCCAGCATTTTCTCAGAGTCAGTGGTTTCTGAGTTGTACTGACCCGAACATTTTCCAACTGTCAGTGGTTACTGATTTGCACTCACATGAAATTTTTCCAACTGTCAGTGGTTAGTGATTTATACTGACCCCAAATGTTTCTAAGTGTTGGTGATTATTGATTTGCACTGCCCTGACGTTGTCAAAGTGTCAGTGTTTCCTGATTTGCACCGACCAGAATTTTTTCCATGTATCAGTGGTTACTGATTTGTACTGACCCCAAATTATTCTCTGTGTCGGTGGTTACTGATTTCTACTGACCCGAACCTTTTCTAAGTGTGGATGGTCACTGATTTGCACTGTCCTAAATTCTTTTGAAACGTCAGTGCTCACCAATTTGAACTGACCTGTAATTATTCCAAATGTCACATGTTCCTGATTTGTACTGACTTGAAATTTTACAAACTGTCAGTGGTTACTGTTTTGCACTGTCTGAAAGTTTGTCGAAGGGTCAGTGTTTCCTGATTTGCACCGACCAGAATGTTTTTCCATGTACCAGTGTTTACTGATTTGGACTGACCCGAACATTTTCTCAGTGTCAGTGGTTACTGATTTTTACTGAGCACAAATGTTCCTAGGCGTGAATGGTTACTGATTTGCACTGTCACAAAGATTTTCCAAGAGTCAGTGTTTCGACCCGAATTTTTTTCCATGAATCACTGGTTACTGATTTGTACTGACCACAATTCTTTCGAATGTGTATGGTTATTGATTTGAACTGTCCCAAAATGTTTTGAAATGTCAGTGCTCACCGATTTGTACTGACTCAAAATTCATCCAAATGTCGGTGGTTACTGATTTAGAATCATCGAGATGTACATCATGGAAACAGACACTTCGGTCCAACGTGTCCATGCCGACCAGATATCCCAAACCAATCTAGTCCCACCTGCCAGCACCCGGCCCATATCCCTCAAACCCTTCCTATTCATATACCCATCCAAATGCCTTTTACATGTTGCAATTGTACCAGCCTCCACCACTTCCTCTGGCAGCTCATTCCATACATGTACCACCCTCTGTGTGAAAACTTCGTCCCTTTGGTCTCTTTTATATCTTTCTCCTCTCACCCTAAACCTTTGCACTCTAGTGCTGGACTCCCCAACCCCAGGGAAAAGACTTTGTCTATTTATCCTATCCAAGCACCTCATAATTTTGTAAACCTCTATCAGGTCATCCCTCAGCCTCTGACGCTCCAGGGAAAACAGTCCCAGCCTGTTCAGTCTCTCCCTGTAGCTCAAAACCTCCAATCCTGGCAACATCCTTGTGAGTCTTTTCTGAACCCTTTCAAGTTTCACAACATCTTTCCAATAGGAAGGAGACCAGAATTGCACGCAATATTCCAACAGTGGCCTAACCAATGTCCTGTGCAGCCGCAACATGACCTCCCAATTCCTGTACCTAATACTCTGACCAATAAAGGAAAGCATACCAAACGCCTCGTTCACTATCCTATCTACCTGCGACTCCACTTTCAAGGAGCTATGAACCTGCACTCCAAGGTCTCTTTGTTCAGCAACTCTCCCTAGGACCTTACCATTAAGTGTATAAGTCCTGCTAAGATTTGCTTTCCCAAAATTCAGCACCTCACATTTATCTGAGTTAAACTTAATCTGCCACTTCTCAGCCCATTGGCCCATCTGGTGCAGATCCTGTTGTAATCTGAGATAACCCTCTTCGCTGTCCACTACACCTCCAATTTTGGTGTCATCCGAAAACTTACTAACTGCACCTGTTATGCTCACATCCAAATAATTTATGTAAATGACAAAACGTAGAGGACACATCACCGATCCTTGTGGCACTCCACTGGTCACAGGCCTCCAGTCTGAAAAGCAACCCTCCCCCACCACCCTCTGTCTTCTACCTTTGAGCCAGTTCTGTATCCAAATGGCTAGTTCTCGCTGTATTCCATGAGATCTAACCTTGCTCACTAGTATCCCATGGGGAACCTTGTCGAAGGCCTTACTCAAATCGATTTAGATCACATTTACTGCTCGACCTTCATCAATCTCCTTTGTTGCTTCTTCAAAAAACTCAACCAATTTTGTGAGACATGATTTCCCACACACAAAGCCATGTTGACTATCCCGAATCAGTCCTTGTCTTTCCAAATACATGTACATCCTGTCCATCAGGATTCCCTCTAATAACTTGCCCACAACCGAGGTCAGGCTCACCGGTCTAGTTCCCTGGCTTGTCCTTCCCACCCTTCTCAAACAGTGGCACCACGTTTGCCAACCTCCAGTCTTCTGGCACCTCACCTGTGACTATCAATGATATAAATATATCAGCATGAGGCCCAGCAATGACTTCTCTAGCTTCCCACCGAGTTCTAGGATGCACCTGATCAGGTCCTGGGGATTTATCCACCTTTATGCGTTTCAAGACATCCAACACTTCCTCCTCTGTAAGATGGATATTTTGCAAGATGTCACCATCGATTTCCCTACAGTCTATATCTTCCATATCCTTTTCCACAGTAAATACTGATGCAAAATACTCATTTAGTATCTCCCCCATTTTCTGTGGCTCCACACAAAGGCCGCCTTGCTGATCTTAGAGGGGCCCTATTCTCTCCCTAGTTACCCTTTTGTCCTTAAAGTATTTGTAAAAACCTTTTGGATTCTCCTTAATTCTATTTGCCAAAGCTACCTCATGTCCCCATTTTGCCCTCCTGATTTCCCTCTAACGTTATACTCCTACTGCCTTTATACTCTTCTAAGGATTTACTCGATCTATCCTGTGTATTCCTGACATATGCTTCCTTCTTTTTCTTAACCAAACCCTCAATTTCTTTAGTCATCCAGCATTCCCTATTCCTAACAGCCTTCCCTTTCACCCTGACAGGAATATACTTTCTCTGGATTCTCGTTATCTCATTTCTGAAGGCTTCCCATTTTCCAGCCGTCCCTTTACCTGCGAATATCTGCCCCCAATCAGTTTTCGAAAATTCTTGCCTAATACCGTCAAAATTGGCCTTTCTCCAATTTAGAACTTCAACTTTCAGATCTGGTCTACCCTTTTCCATCACTATTTTAAATCTAATAGAATTATGGTCGCTGGTCCCAAAGTGCTCCCCCACTGACACCACAGTCACCTGCCCTGCCTTATTTCCCAAGAGTAGGTCAGTTTTGCACCTTCTTTCGTAGGTACATCCACATACTGAATCAGAAAATTGTCTTGTAAGCACTTAACAAATTCCTCTCCATCTAAACCTTTAACACTATGCAGTCCCAGCCTATGTTTGGAAAGTTAAAATCCCTGACCATAACCACCCTATTATTCTTACAGATAGCTGAGATTCCCTAACAAATTTGTTTCTCAATTTCCCTCTGATTATTCGGGGGTCTATAATACATTCCCAATTAAGTGATCATCCCTTTATTATTTCTCAGTTCCGCCCAACTAACGTCCCTGGATGTATTTCCAGGAATATCCTCCCTCAGCACAGCTGTAATGCTATTCCTTATAAGAAAAATCACTCCCCCTCCTCTATTGGCTCCTTTTCTATCCTTCTTGTAGCATTTGTATCCTGGAACATTCAGCTGCCAGTCCTGCCCATCTCTGAGCCATGTTTCCATAATTGCTATGATATCTCACAAATGTGAGGTGATGCATTTAGGCAAGATTAATTCGAGAGCAAATTATACAATGAACAGAGGACCCTTAGGAAATGTAGATGGGCAGAGAGATCTTGGGTCCATTGTACCCTGAAGATTGCTGCACAGATGGATAGAGTGGTCAAGAAGGCATATAATCTGCTTGCCTTCATTGGATGGGGTATTGAGTATAAGAGCTGGTAAGTCATGTTAAGATTATACAAGACATTGGTGCGGCCGTATTTAGAATACTGTGTACAGTTCTGGTCACCGCATTCCCAAAACGATGTGGACACTTTGGAGAGGGTACAGAGAAGGTTTACGAGGATGTTACCTGGTATGGAAGGTGCTAGCTATGAAGAGAGGTTAAGTAGGTTAGGATTGTTTTCATTAGAAAAAAAGGAGATGGGGGGGGCCGTGATTGAGGTTTACAAAATCATGAAGGCTATAGACAGGATCGATAGAGATAAGCTTTTTCCCAGGGTGAAGGATTCAATAAAGAGAGGTCACACTTTCAAGGTGAGAGGTGGAAAGTTTAAGGGCGATACACACGGCAAGTACTTCACACAGAGTGTGGTCGGCGTTCGGAATGTGTTGCCAGCAGAGGTGGTAGAGGCAGGTACTGTAGATTCATTTAAGATGTGTCTGGACAGAGGCATGAGTAGGTGGGGAGCAGAGGGATACAGATCCTTAGGAATTGGGCGACAGGTTTAGACAGTACATTTGGATTGGCTCAGGCTTGGAGGGCAGAAGAGCCTGTTCCTGAGCTGTATATTGTCTTTCTTTAACGCAGTCCCATGTTCCTAACAGTGCACTGAGTTCATCTGCCTTCAATGTTAGACCTCTTGCATTGAAATAAATGCAGTTTTATTTATTAGTCCTACCTTGTTCCTGCCTGCCCTGACTGTTTGACTCACTTCTGTACATAACTGTCCCAGCGTCAGATTGATATATTTCCTCACTATCTCCCTGGGTCCCCAAACCCCCCACCTTACTAGTTTAAATCATCCCGAGCAACGCTAGCAAATTTCCCTGCCAGTATATTAGATTAGACCCCTTCCAAATTTATGTAATCCATCCTTCTTGTACAGGTCACTTCTACCTCGAAAGAGATTCAAATAATCCAAAAATGTGAATACTTCTCCGATATAATAGACCCACAACAGGAGAGTGAAGGAAAGGAGGGTGTCGGGGATGGGTTTAAGGGGGAATGGAGGGGGGGGGGGAAGGAGGGGGAAACATGAGAGGTGGGGAAGGAAGGGACGGGAAGGAGATGTGGGAAGGGAAGGGAAGGGAGGGGAGGGAGAGTGGTGGTAGGAGAAGGGGGTAGGAGGAAGGAAGGATGGAGGGGTGGAGGAGAGGGGGGAATGAGGGAGGGGAGGGAGTGGGGGAAGGAGTGAAGTAGAGAGTGGGGGGAGGAGAGGGGTGAAGGAGAGGGAGAAAGGAGAGGATGGAAAGAGAGGGGGGGAATGAGGGGATGTCAGGCGGCAGGTGAGGTGGGGATGGGGGAAACGGGAAGGAGATATGAGAAGGTAGGGGAGGGGAAGGAGAGGGATAGAAGGAGAAGGTGGTAAGGGGGAGAAGGATGGAGGAGAAGGAAGGGTGGAGGAGAGGGGGAAATGAGGGAGGGGGCGCAGGAGAGGAGGGGAAGTATGCAGAGGGAAGGAGAGCTGGGGGAAGGAGAGAGGGGAGGAGAGGGGAAATGTAGAGGGGATAGGAGAGGAACAATGTAGGGGGAAGGAGAGGGTGAAGGGGAAGGTGAAGTGGGGGAAAGAGAATCGGGGAAGGAAGGGGGAAGGGGGAAGGATGGGTGGAAGGAGAGGTGGGTAAGGAGAGGGGACAAGGAGTGGGGAGAAGGAGAGAGGTGGCAAGAGGGGAATAGGGTTGGAAGGAAAGTAGGGGAAGGGGAGGGGGAAAAGGAAGGGAGAAGGAGAAGGGGTTGAAGGAGAGAGGAAACAAAGAGACTGGGGAGGAGAGGGGGTGAAAGGGGATGGGAGGGGGAGCAGTGGGTAGAAGAATTGTGGGGAGGAGAAAGGGGATGAAGAAGAGGGGGTTTGAGAGGGGGGAGAGGGCAGAGTTGGGGAAAGCAGGGAAGGAGAGGGGGAAAGTAGGGGGAAAAGTAAGGGGGATGGAGGGGAGAAGCAGAGAGAGAGAAGAGTGGGAGGATGGAGGGGAGGAGAGGAGAGGAATGGAAAGGGGGTGATGGAGATGCTTGAAGGAGGCGAGGGGAATGATGTGGGGAAGGAGAGTCGGGAAGGAGGGGGGAAGGAGAGGGGGAAGGAGAGGCGGGAGGTGAGTAGAGGGGAAGGCGAGTGTTCGGGAACGAGGGGGGAAGGTAAGGTTGATGGAGGGGAAAACAGAGAGAAGAGTGGGGAGGAGAGGAGGAGGAGGAGGTGAGGAGGAGGAGGGGCAGGTGATAAAGAAGAGAGGGAGAGAAAAGGGGGGTAGAAAAGAGAGAGAGAGAAATAGAAATGTCCCTCAGTCCTCCCTCCCCCCTCTGCCCTCTCCCCTCTCCCTTTTGACATGTGTTAATGACATGTGCAGCCCCACCACATGGTACTGAGTCCAAATCTCCCTCAGGTACAGGAGGACAGGGAGGGAGGTGTGGTCTTCCCCAGTTTCCTCATTCCCCCTCCCCCCCTTACCCCATCTCAAACCTTCCAGCACAGCCCCGCCCCCATGACCTGTCCCACCTGTCAATCTTCCCTCCCACCAATCCGCTCCATCCTCCTGTGGCTGCTGATTCCACCTCTCGGCCGCCAGAGGGAGCCGCTCTGTCTCTCCTCACGGCCCTGGTCTGAGTCACCTCTTCCCTCCTCCTGCTTTCTCCATGTCAATCCTTCCCCTGTGCGGGCGGCCATCCTGGCGTGACGTCACCGCGCAACCCCTTGCGCCTTTGCGCCACCCAGGTGATTGTGACGCTCTCAGTGAGTGAGATTACCCTGAGTGTAACCTTCTGTAACACAGTCTGTGTCCAATCAGCTCATTCCCAGCTTTTACAGATGGAATGTCCAGGAGAAAGTGCAACAGTCACGGAATGTCCCTCAGCCCATTGTCAGGGAAGAGGGGAATCGGTTTACAATCTCATGGTCATTTGTACAATTAACAGATCCGTGTAATCACTGGGTGTCCGTCTGTGAAATGGATTGATGATGATGGAGAGTAGTTGTGTTCTCCAGAATTAGGTGGAATAAACTTGCAATGCAGCTTGATCAGCACCACAGCTACAAACATCCCCTGTCTCCACCACCGACACTCAGTATCAGCAGTGTGTACCGTATACAAGATGCTCAGGAGAAATTCCCCAAGGATCCTTCCAGAGCAGCTTCCAGACCCACGGCACTATCATGTGGAATGCTGAACACCGCAGATACACGGGAACACCACCAGGTGACAATTCCACATCAAGCCACTCCCCACCCTGGGTTGGAAAGACATCTCAGTCCCACAAGTGCCATTGGTTGGAAATCCTGGAACTCCCTCCCTTACATCATTGTGCGTTTATCTGCCCCAAATAAATGGCAGCAGTTCAAGGCAATAACTCACCGTCATCTTCACCAGAGCAATTATATCTGAGCAATTCGTGATGACCCAGCGGCAATGAGCCAAACACATTAATGAGTCACAAAATAAAGCTCAGTATTTGGGACCCGTGTGCTCCAGTGCTGAGTATCTGAATCAATTGGGTCTATATTCTAGAAAATTAAAAGGTGGTTTCGTTGGAATGTCTCAGATTGTGAAGAGTTTGAGAGGGGGAGATGCCGAGAAATTAATCCTGTGGGTCTGGGAATCTGAAACACGATAACACAGTCTCAGGAGTTGCTGTAAAAGCTCAGCAGGTCAGGCAGCATCTGTGCAGAGAAATCTGCATTAATGTTACAGCATCCGCAGTTCATTCGGGTTTGATTGCCACCCTCTCAGGGTAAGGGGCAGGTTATTTGGGACTGAGATGAGGAGACAGCTCTTCACTCTAAGGCCTCTGAGTCTTTAATATTCTCTCTCCCTGAGGATTGTGGATGCTCCCTCACTGAGGAAAATTTCAGATTGGAATAGACAGATTGCCGGGGTCTCAGGGAGGAACACGGGAAAGGGGAATGGATAGGAAACCGGATTTGAAATCTCAAACCAGCTCTGATTGGATTGACTGCCAGAACAGACTGAACAGTTTAAACAGGTTGTATGGTCTCCTCCTGCTCACATTTCCTGACCTCTTAGATATTTACTGAACCAACTCCCAATCCCTTTTGGATTTTGCTCCATGAAACCGTTTATCATTAAATGTCTGCAACCTCCACCCTATTACAAACCATCTCATTCTTTCTTCAGCGTTACCCCCATTCCAATTGCTCAGAAATCATTACTTTTCTAACTTCCTTCCGCTCTGCTGAATCCCCCCACCCTCATAACACACGGGTTAACCTTTCCCTTCTCCCTATAGCTGCTGCCTGACCTTATCAGATTTCTCAGCATGGCCTGTGTTTATTTCAGAGGGAATGACATCTCCCTGTATCTGTTTCTGTGAGAGGATACATTCTCCAATCTGACTCCTTGGTATTCCATTCGTTCACAGAGAAAAGAGGGATCGCTCTGTCCAAAGTCAAAACATGCACAGAAGGGCATCAATATATTGTGGTGGTATTAACAATAAAACATCTGAAACCAAATGAAATCCATGAGGAAATGGCATGTTGCAATGGGGTCTGTAAGGGGCAGGAATTCAATCCGCCCTCCCCCTGTTGTTATTGGGTATGATGCTCCTGACCCACCAATACACAGACCTGACTGAATGCACAAACAACCCCTCTCCATCCATTTCATTCAGAATAAGGTCAAGAACAGGACGGATTAAAGCACAATACAAACTGTGATGAATGCTGCATGTAGGGAGGCATGTTACTGTAGAGTTTTTACAGCACTGAGGTCACGCTGTTCGGCCCATCATTCACATACCAGTCTAACCGCCTAGAACTCCCTCTCTAAACCTCTCCAATTCCCCAGATCCCTGTCTGATTGAAGACTGTCTGTGTGGGGTTTGTACATTCTCCCCGGGTCTGTGTGGGTTTCCTCTGGGTGCTCCGGTTTCCTCCCACAGTCCAGACACGTGCAGGTTAGGGTGGGTTGGCCATGGTAAACTATCCGTAGTATACGGAGATGTGTAGGTGAGGTGGATTACCCATGGGAAATGCGGGGTTACAGGGAGAGGTGGGGGCGGGGGTGAGTGTTGGTGGGCTGCATGATGGGCCGAATGGCCGGTTTCCACACTGCAGGGAGTCTATGATTCCATGCTCCTTCCCATCTGTCTCTATGGATGAGGGAGACTATCACCTGACCCAATATCCACCTTCGGTGCCTCAACGTTTTCTTTGTTTCCAACAAAGAACTGCAGATCTGAGAGACAGCACAGAAATTGCTGGGGAAACTCAGCAGGTCTGGCAGCATCTGTGGGGAGGGAACCTTTCAGATCCAGGGATTGGTCTTCAGAACTGAAGGCTTCTGATTCTGGTGCTGTCAGACCTGTTGAGCTTCCCCAGCAATTTCTTGTTTGGATTGCAGCCCCAATCCAGTTGGTGATGATCATGGCCTTGTTAAGTGCGTTTGGGAATCGGGAGGGAGCTGCTAGCAGGGTGCTGGTGTGATAGTGGGGAGCATAGCTGTCTTCCAAGCAGTTGACGCGCGTTCGATTCCCCACCATCGCAGTGTTGTGGTTTGTAAATAGCTTTTTAAAGGTAAGGCACTGGGATAAATCTTTCATTGAGTGGTAAAATGGGGCTGTCAGATTTGCTACTTGCTTTTCCTGGCGATGGTTCCTGTGAATTAAAGTGTGGAACCGGGCAGCATTGCTCGGCATCTCGGAAGCTTTCCCCTCTGCTGCTTCACATTTCTTATTGAAATATTAGTTGCAGCACAAGGATGGGTTTGGTTTGTTCGAAAAGTGAGAGACTGCTCCCGTCAGGAACCTGAAATAATTACAGAAGCCGCTGGAAACACTGAACAGTTCCAACAGCTTCTGTAGTGGTGGGGAGGGAGGATTAATATGTGAAATCTTTACAAGGATAAAATAAAATCCAGCCATAAAAGTCAGAGTTCCTAAGTTTTACAAACAGCCGTATAACATTTTTCTGAACCATAAATTCCCCTTAAAACCTTCCAATGCGGAATAGCATCTTTCTGATTCTCACTTTGAGAGATGTCCCTCAGTGAGCTCCTCCACCATTCTTTCCATTTCACTGGGGACCCACTATCCGCAGTCTCCAATCAAATGAGCTGAACTCAGACACACAGAGATCTTAAAGTGAGACACAATGCAGATAGGAAGTTGATTTCATTTCTGTTTCTGAGTCCAATCTTAACTCAGTGAGACAGAGTCAGGTATTCAAGGCTCAAACAAGAGCTGGATTCTGTTTCTGGTGATTGTCATCATTCAGGGAGAAGGAGGGCCGTGGGCCGGAAGGAGCTCATCATTGTGCTTCGGGTTGTCTGCTCAGTCTGCAGCATTGCAGGCCGTGAGAGCAGGGCAGTGGGAAAGGTACCTCATGTGGACTGCAATAGGACTTTCCACACATTGTTCCAGGTCAGTTACAGAGCTCCAGGAATTCTAAATGAGGATCGGAAAAATGCATTGATTGAAGGAGGAGGATCAGGGAAACAGGATAAAGCTGATGAGATTAGCAGGATTTCTCGGTCTAACTCTGTGCCATACTTTATTTTCTGCTTCATAAATCTACAATCCAGAGCTCAACCCACTTAGAGCAATATAAGCTCAGAAACAAATCATTCAGTCCAACACATCCATGCTGAACAGATATCCGATGGAAATCTCATCCGATTTGTCAGAATTTGGCCCATGTTCCTCTGAACCCTTTTTAATTACTACACCCACCCAGATACCTTTTAAATGTTGTAATTGTACCAGCCTCCACTACTGCCTCTGGCAGCTCATGCACACAGTGCCCGCTGTTTGAAAAATGTTCCACTTATGTCCCTTTTATGTTTCCCCGCTCAACTTTAACATATGCCATCTGCTTCTGGACTCCCCCACCACAGGGAAATCACCTTGCCTTTTTACCCTATTGAGGCCCTTCATGATTTTGTGAACCTCTATAAGGTTACTCCTCAGCCACTGACGCTCCAGGGATCATAGCCTCAACCTATACAGTCTTAACCTCCAGCACAAACCCTCCAACCTTGGCAACATCCATGAAAATCTTTTCTGAACCCTTTAAAGTTTCACAACACCCTTCTTATAGGAGGGAGTCCAGAATTGCACTATATGCCAAAAGTGGCTGAACCAATACTGCAACATGACCTCCCAACTCCTTTTCACAATTCACTGAGCAATAAAGTCCAAAATGACAAACGTTTTCTTCACTATCCTATCGAAATGTTAGTCCACCTTCAACGATCTATGAAGCTACACTCCATGTCTATTTGTTTAGCAACATCCCTAGTAGTTTGTCCATTCAGTGTATAAGTCCTGCTCTCTTTTGCTTCTCCAAAATGCAGCACCTCACATTTATCCAAATTAATCTCCATCTGCCACTCCTCAGCCCATTGCCCCATCTGATCAAGATCCCGTTGTCTTCTGAGGTAACCATCTTCACTGTCCTTGACACTTCCAATGTTACTGTCATCTGCAAACTTACTATCCATTCGTCCTATGTTCACATCCAAATCATTTATATAAATGACAAAACTACAGTGGACGCAGTACCGATCCTTATGGCACACCGCTGGTCACAGGCCTGCAGTATGAAAAGCAACCCTCCCCCACCACCCTCTGTCTTCTACCTTCGAGCCAGTTCTCTACCCAAAGGGTGATTCTACTGTCCCAACATACAAGTTTGACAATATGACACCAATCTCAAAAGTACAACAAGAATCTATTCCTGATGCCAACAGGCGGGTCAGTTTGCCACCGGTGCTATTTACACTTGGACTATACCTGGAGCAGAACAACACAAACCCAACTTGAGAGGGTGGCTGTGTTTAAGGAGAGTCAGTGTGGAGTTAAAATTCAACAAATGTGATGAAATAAAATCCACGATTAATGAAGGTAAGGCCCTCCAATCGGTTTCCTAAATTATTGCATAAGAGGCTGGATATAAACTGAAGCTATTGTAATAAATGACTCAAGCTCATCATGGAGAATTAATGTGCTCGGACAGAAAAATGCTAAGTGATCAGAAATTACTGCAACTTGCAAACAGCAGAATTAACATCCAATTTGCTTGTTTACTGCAAGGATGAATATTTTAATCATGTTGTTCTCTATATATGAATGATACAGATGGTCATTTATTATCGAGAAAGAAAAGACACCAATATTTTCTTTGACATCTAACTTGGATTTGGAGAAGATACTGTGGATGATACTGGCCAACAGGATTGTTTGTACAGACAAGCGAATAATAATGTCACCAGGAAATAGCAGAAGGTTGTGGAGGGAAATGAACAGACTGAAGCCCGCTGTGATGGAGTTTGGGATAAAAGGCTAAAGAGAGACAAACTCGACCGGACTACAGAAAGGTGAACATGGATAGAGTTACCTTGGTGTTCATGTGCACAGGTCTTTTACTGTAACAAGATCTGCTGAAGGGTGAAATAGAAAACATGTGGGATCTTCAGCATCACAAATGACCCATCGAGTAAGAAGAAAGAAAATACATAAAGGGAAAACCCTGCTGTTCCTGGGGATCTGTAATCTAACCTCAGCAGGTCAGGCAGCATCTGTGAGAAGGGAACCAGAACCTATTTCTCCCACAGCAGTCTGCAAGGCACCAAGGGAGCTCCCTGATCTGATTGGCTCTGTGCTAATTGACACTGCACACACATATTAATCCAGTGGGTCAGCTTCTTAGTTAAACAGTGAGTTCCTGAGAGTGACGAGGCAGACCCTTGTACGTTGTTCACACCTACATGGTCAGTAAAATGGTATCCTGCCCGTCCCATTGCAAACTCAGCTTCAGCTCTGACCATGTTTCCTGAAACCCAGCATGGGGAGGAAACACTGCCTCCTGGTCTTCGGTTCTTTGCTGTAGGAAAAGGTGTCACTTCCTGTGATCTCCCTCTGATAACGACATTGCTTTTAGTTTCTCTCACTTGATTGGTTTTCTGTTCCTTCTGGTTTCGTGGTCTAGTCACACTTACCAAAGCTGAGGCTCCTGCTAAATGGTAGAATCGGGATCGGGCATCAGTCAATGGAAGAATTAGTACAGGGGTATGAGTAAATGGGGGATTTGATGGGAATCAATAAATGGGAGATTCGGTGCACAGTGCCATTACATTGGAAAATTGTTGGGAATGCCAATATATGAGAGAGTTGGAGCAGAGTATGTCTTAATTGGATAATAGGGGCCAGGGAGTCAATTAAAAGTAGAAATGTTGCAAGCATCAGTTAATTGGAGATTCAGTTCAGTGCACCACTACATGAAAAAAATGCAGGTCGTCAATGATTGGAGAATTCATGCAGGTGCCATTAAATTCGAAGTGGGAGAATGGGGGCAGGATAACACTCAATGGGAGAAATTGTGCAGTTCCATGATTTGTGCAGGTTTGGAAAATGGGAGAAATAGCCATACATAGAGTCATACAATCATAGAGATTGATAACACAGAAACAGATCCTTCGGTCTAACCCGTCCATGCCTCAAAGAATTCTGGCAGCACTCCACTAAATTGGAGAATCATTGCAAGGAACTACTTACCAGGAGAATTGGGGAAGGGCTTGTCGAAATGTGGGAAATGTAATGCTGCATCAGATAATGGGAGATTTGGTGCAGTGTAAAACTAAATGGGAGAATTGGGGCAGGAAAACACTAGAGAGATTTAGAGTAAATTGTTCGAGGACATCAGTCAATATGAGGACTGGTGTAACGCAACACTGTGAGGAGAACTGGCTCAGGACTTCAGCAATTTAGGAAAGTGGTGCTTAGCAACACTGAATTGAAGAATTGGTGTGGGGTATCAGTAAATGAAAGACCTGGTGCAGGGTGCTGATAACTTCGAGAATTGGAGAAAATGGAAGAAAACGGGCAGTGAATCAGTGAATAGGACAAATGTTGGAAAGGATTAGTGGTCCAGATTCAATACAGTGCACCACGAAATGGGGGAGTTGGTGCTTTTCACAACGAAAGGGAAGATATGTGTAGGATCGGTAATTTGGAGATATGATGCAGGGATCGCAAGATGAGAGAATTCTGGCAGTGGACGACTAAATAGGAGAATTGTTGCAGGGAAATACTGAATGGAAAACCTGGTGCACAGTGGAGCTATATTAGAGAATTGGTGCGTGGCACCAGGAAATGGGAGAATTAGAGAAGGGCTCCGCTTCCCTGCACAAATTCTCCCATTTACCAATCCTGCACTAATTCGGGAATTTCACCAACTCACCCATTGACATTACCCTGCCCTACTCCTGCACTGTAATAGCACTGTGCACCAGATCTCCCATTTACTGCTTTCACCAAATCTCCCATTTACTCGTATCCTTGTAATAATTCTCCCATTTGCTGATGCCCTAGCCGGTTTCTAGCATTTAAGGGTGCGCTACTCTAATTATCCCATTGACTGTTGCCATGCACAAATTCTCTAATTTAGCTCCAGTGTTCACCAGGTCTCTCATTTACTGCTGGCCTGCACCAATTCTCCAATTCAGTGTTGCTCAGCACCACTTCCCCAATTTACTGATGTCCTGAACAAGTTCTCCATCAGGTTTGCCTTACACCAATCCTCATACTGACTGATTGCCTCGCCCACTTTAGGGGTGCCCGACTCCCACTGCTGAATTCCTCCATTTAGTATTTCCTTGGAATGAGTCTCCAATTTCATGGAGAATTGCCAGAATTCGAAAATTGAGTCATAGACAAGTTGGAGTGAAGGGTCCGTTTCCATGTTGTACATCTCTATGATTGTATGACTCTATTTATGATTCCGCTGCTCTGCACCATTTCTCCCATTTACCAATACTGCACAAATCCTGAAACTGCACCAACTCTCCCATTGAGTATTATCCTGCTCGATTTAAAGGCACCTGTATGAATTCTCCAATTATTGTTGCCCTGCATCAATTCCTTCCATTTAATTGTTCCCTGAAATACATCTTACACGTACGGGTGCCCTGCTGAATTGTTTTCATTTAGTGGTGCACTGAACAGAACTTCCAATTTACAGATGCTTGAAATTTTTCTTTTTATTGATTCCTTGGCCCCTATTCCCCAATGCTCTGCTCCACTTTTCTAATATATTGGCACTCACACCAATTTTCCAATGTAATGGCACTGTGCACCGAATGTCCCATTTATTGATTCCCACCAAATCTCCCATTTACTCATACCCCTGTACTAGTTCTTCCATTGACTGATGCCCAAGCTGATTCTACCATTGAAGGGTGCTCTACTCTAGTTCTCCCGTTTACTGGTACCATGCACCCATTCTCTAATATAGCTCCACTGTGCACCAGTTCTTCCATTCAGTATTTCCCTGCAGCTATTCTCCAATTTAGTAGTCTACTGCTAGAATTCTCTAATCTTGCAATCCCTGCATCATATCTCCAAATTACCGATCCTACACATATCTTCCCTTCAGTGGTGAACTGCACCAACTCCCCCATTTCGTGGTACACTGTATTGAATCTAGAACATTAATCCTTTGCAACATTTGACCTATTTACTGATTCACTGCCGGTGTTCTCCCATTTGCTGCAATTCTCGAAGTTATCAGCACCCTGCACCAGGTCTTTCATTTACTGATACCTCGCACCAATTCTCCAATTCAGTGCTGTGAAGCAACCTTTACCCCAATTACTGATGCCCTGAATAAGTTCTTCACTCAGTGTTGCCTTACACCAATCCTCATACTGACTGGTGCCCTCTCCCAATCTTGGGGTGCTCTACTCTCAATCTCCTAAAATGTATTATCCTGCCCCAATTCTCCAATTTAGTGCAACACAGCATAACTCACCCATTTAGTGCTGAACTGCACTGATTCACACATTGTCTGATGCACTGTTGCAAATTCTCACATTTTGAGAAGCAGTTTCCCAATTCTTCCATTTAGTAGCTCCTTGCAATGATTCTCCAATTTCGTGGAGAGCTGCCAGAATATTTATATATCGGCGTGGACAGGTTGGACTGAAGGGTCTGTTTCCATGCTGAATATCTCTAAGGCTGTAATTAGTGCTCCGCTTCCCTGCACCAATTCTCCCATTTACCAATCCTGCACTAATTCGGGAATTTCACCAACTCACCCATTGAGGTTATCCTGCCCCAGTCCTCCCACTTAGAATTTAATGGCACCTGCATGAATTCACTTACTGATACCCCACACCAATTCTCCAATTCGGTGTTGCTTAGCACCATTTCCCCCAATTACTGACGTCCTGAACAAGTTCTCCATTCAGTTTTGCCTTAAACTAATCCTCAAATTGACTGATGCCCTCGCCCAATTTACAGATGCCCTACTCTAAATCTTCCAAAATGTATTGTCCTCCCCCAATTATCAAATTTAGTGCAACACAGCATAACTCACCCATTTAGTGCTGAACTGCACTAATTTTCCCATTATCTGAGGCCCTGTGGTAAATTCTCACATTTCGTTAACCCCATTTCCAATTGTTTCCAATTAGCCGTTCTTTACAATGATTCTCCAATTTAGTGGAGAGCCGCCGGAATTCTTAAATTATGGTGTAGGCAATTTGGACTGAAGGGTCTGTTTCCGTGCGGGACATGTCTAAGGCTCTAATTAGTGCTCTGCTTGCAACATTTCTTCTTTTTATTGATTCCCTGCCTCTATTCCCCAATTTAGAGATGCTCTGCTCAACTTTTCTCATATAATGACACTCACACCAGTTTTCTAATGTAATGGCACTGTGCACCGGATCTCCCATTTATTGATTCCCACCAGATCTCCCATTTACTCATATCCCTGTACTAATTGTTCCATTTACTGATGCCCGAGCCCGATTCTACCATTGAAGGGTGCGCTACTCTAATTCTCCCATTTCCTGGTGCCATGCACACAATCTCTAATTTAGCTCCACTTTGTATCAGTTATACCATTCAGTATTTCCCTGCAACAATTCTTCCAATTTAGTAGTCCGTTGTCAGAATTTGCGACTTTGCGATCCCTGCATCAAATCTCCAAATTACCGATCCAACACATATTATCTTTAGTGTTAAACTGCACCAACTCCCCCATTTCGTGGTGCACTGTATTGAATCTGGACCACTAATTCTTTGCAACATTTGTCCTATTTACTGATTCACTGTCCGTGTTCTCACATTTGCTCCAATTGTCGAAGTTATCAACACCATGCACCATGGCTTTCATTTACTGATACCCCACACCAACACTCCAATTCAGTGTTGCTTAGCACCATTTCCCCAATTACTGATGTCCTGAATCATTGCAAGGAACTACTAAATGTAAAAAAATTGGGAAAGGGCTTAACGAAACGTGTGAGAATTTGCAACAGGGCATCAGATGATGGGTGAAGTACTCCACTCAGTGGTGCCCTATATCAAACCATATACCCTCTACCAGTTTAGAGGTGCCCGACTCTAAATCTCCCAAAATGTATCGTCCTGCCCCAATTATCCCATTTAGTGCAACACAGCATAACTCGCCCATTTAGAGCTGCACTAATTCACCCATCATCTGATGCCCTGTTGCGAATTCTCACACGTTTCGATAAGCCCTTTCCCAATTTTTCTACATTTAGTCGTTACTTGCAATGATTCTTAAATTCAGTGTTGCTTAACACTATTTCCACAAATTGCGGACATCTGGAACAAGTTCTCTATTCAGTGTTGCCTTACACCAATCCTCATATTGACTGATGCCCTCGCCCAATTTATGGGTGCCCTACTCTCATTCCCATATCAAATATTGTCCTGTCCCAATTCTCCCATTTAGTGCTACACTGCACCAATTCTCCCATTTACTGCTAAACTAAAACTCTCCCATTTGTTGCTAACTGCACCAATTTGGCAATATCGGACACCACATTCCAATTTCTCATATTTTGATAAGCCCTTGCCCAATTCTTCGATTGAGACATAGACAAGTTGGAGTGAAGTGTCTGTTTCCAGGGTGTACATCTCGATGATTACATGACTATTTATGGCTCCGCTGCTCTGCACCATTTCTCCCATTTACCAATCCTGCACATATCCTTAAACTCTCCCATTGAGTATAATCCTGCCCAATTTAAAGGCACCTGCATGAATTCTCCAATTATTGTTGCCCTGCATCAATTCCTTCCATTTAACTGTTCCCTGAAACACTTCTACAATGTTCTGGTGCCCTGCTGAACTGTTTTCATTTAGTGATGCACTGAACTGAATCTCAATTTACCGATGCTTGCAACATTTCTTCTTTTTATAGATTGCGGGCACCGAATCTCCAATTTAGAAATGCTGTGCTCCAATTTTCTAATATATTGACACTCACATCAGTATTCCAATGTCATGGCACTATGCACCGTATCTCCCATTTACTCATACCCATGTACTAATTCTTCCATTTTCTGATGTCCTAGCCGACACAATCATTTGAGGGTGCCCTACTCTAATTCTCCCATTTCCTGGTGGAATGCACCCATTCTCTAATTTAGCTCCACTGTGCACCAGTTTTTCCATTCAGTGTTTCCCTGCAACAATTCTCCCATTTAGTAGTTTGCGGCCAGGATTTTCAAATCTTGCGATCCCTGCATCACTTCTCCAAATTACCGATCCTACACATCTCCTCCCTTTCGTGGTGAACTGCACCAATTCCCATTGCGTTAAGCCCTTTACTGAATCTCAAACACTAATCCTTTGCAACATTTGTCGTATTTACTGATTCACTGCCCATGTTCTCCCATTTGCTCCAATTCTCGAAATTATCAGCACCCTGCACCAGGTCTTTCATTTACAGAAACCCTACACCAATTCTCCAAATCAGTGTTGCTTCACACGATTGCCCCCAATTACTGATGTCCTGAACAAGTTCTCCACTCAGTGTTGCCTTACACCATCCTCATACTGACTGATGCCCTCGCCTAATTTAGGGGTGCCCTACTCTCATTCCTGCACCAAGTATTCTCCTGCCCCAATTTTCCCATTTGGTGCAAACTGCATCAATTCTCCAGCTAACAGGTGTCCTTTTCCAAATGTTCTTATTTCGATAAGCTCTTGCCCAACTCTTCCATTTCGTAGTTCCTTGGAATGATTCTCCACTTTCGTGAAGTGCTGCTAGAATTCTAAAATTGAGACATAAATAAGTTGGACTGAAGTGTCTGTTTCCATGTTGTACCTCTATGACTGTATATATGGTTCCACTGTTCGAAAACATTTCTCCCATTGACCAATACTGCACAACTTCTGAAACTGCACCAACTCTCCCATTATTATTATTGTTGTTCTGGTCAATTAAAAGGCCCCTGCATGAATTCACCAATTATTGATTCCCTCCATAAACTCCTTCCATCAGTAAATAGGGCAAATGTTGCAAAAGGATTATTCGTGGAGATTCAACACAGTGCACCAGGAAATGGGAGCATTGGTGCAGTTCAAGATATGTGTGGGATTGGTAATTCATGTTCCCTGAAATACTTCTTCTACGTACAGATGCCCTGCTGAATTGTTTTCATTTAGTGGTGTATTGAACTGAATCTCCAATTTACCGACCTTGCAACATTTCTTCTTTTTCGTGATTCCCTGGCCCCTATTCCCCAATTTAGAAATGCTTTACTTGGATTTTCTAATATATTGACACTCACACCAGTTTTCCAATTTAATGGCGCTGTGCACTGAATCTCCCATTTATTGATTCCCACCAAATCTCCCTGTACTCATACACCTGTATTAATTCTTCCAATTACTAATGCCCGAGCCTGATTCTACCAGTTAAGGCTGCCCTACTCTGATTGTACCATTTCCTGGTGCCATGCACCCATTCTCTAATTTAGCTCCACTGTACACCAGTTCTTCCATTCAGTATTTCCCTGCAACAATTCTCCCATTTAGTAGACCGCTGACAGAATTCCCTAATCTTGGTGATCCCTGCATTAAATCTCCAAATTACCGATCCTACACATGTCTTGAACTGCACCAATGTTCTCATTTCGTGGTGCATTATGTTGAATCTCCACGACTAATCCTTTTGCAACATTTAATCTATTTACTCATACACTGCCCGTGTCCTTCCTTTTACTCCAATTCTCGAAGTTATCAGCAACCTGCACCAGGTCTCTCATTTACTGATACCCCACACCAATTCTCCAATTCAGTGTTGCTGAGCACCATTTCCCCCAATTACTGACGTCCAGAACAAGTTCTCTACTCAATGTTGCCTTACACCAATCCTTAAATTGACTAATGCCCTCGCCCAATTTAGGGGTGCCCTACTCTAAATCTTCCAAAATGTATTGTCCTGCCCCAATTATCCCATTTCGTGCAGCACAGTATAACTCGCCCATTTAGTGCTGAACTACACTAATTCAGCCATCATCTGATGCCCTTTTGCAAATTCTCACACGTTTCAATAAGCTCTTTCCCAATTCTTTTACATTTAGTAGTTCCTTGCAATGATTCTCCAATTCAGTCTTGCTTAACACCATTTCCCTCAATTACTGACGTCCGGAACAAGTTCTCTATTCAGTTTTGCCTTACACCAATACTCTTATTGACTAATGCCCTCGCCAATTTATGGGAGCCCGACTCTCATTCCCACATCAAATATTGTCCTGTCCTAATTTTCCCACTTAGTGCTACACTGCAGCAATTCTCCCATTTACTGCTAAACTAAAACTCTCCCATTTGTTGTAAACTGCACCAATTTGTCATTATTGCGTGCCCCATTCCAATTTCTCTTATTTTGATAAGCCCCTGCCCAATTCTTTGTTTCAGACATAGACAAGTTGGACTGAAGTGTCTGTTTCCATGTTGTACATCTCTATGATTGTATGACTATATTTATGGCTCCACTGCTCTGCACCATTTCTCCCATTTACCAATCCTGCACAAATCCTGAAACTGCACCAACTCTCCCATTAAGTATTATCCTGCCCAATTTAAAGGCACCTGCATGAATTCTCCAATGATTCTTGCCCTGCATCAATTCCTTCCATTTAACTGTTCCCTGAAACACTGCTACAACGTTCTGGTGCCCTGCTGAACGGTTTTCATTTAGTGATGCACTGAACTGAATCTCAATTTGCCGATACTTGCAACATTTCTTCTTTTTATAGATTGCGGGCACCGAATCTCCAATTTAGAAATGCTGTGCTCCAATTTTCCAATATATTGACACTCACACCAGTATTCCAATGTCATGGCGCTATGCACCGTATCTCCCATTTACTCATACCCATGTACTGATTCTTCCATTTTCTGATATCCTAACCGACACAATCATTTGAGGGTGCCCTCCTCTAATTCTCCCATTTCCTGGTGGCATGCACCCATTCTCTAATTTAGCTCCACTGTGCACCAGTTTTTCCATTCAGTATTTCCCTGCAACAATTTTCCAATTTCGTAGTTTGCGGCCAGAATTTTCAAATCTTGCAATCCCTGCATCATATCTCCAAATTACCGATCCGACATATATCTTCCCTTTCGTGGTAAACTGCACCAACTCCCCCATTTCGTGGTATACTGTAATTAATCTGCACCACTAATCCTTTGCAACATTTGTCCTATTTACTGATTCACTGCTCGTGTTCTCCCATTTGCTCCAATTCTCGAGGTTATCAGCACCCTGCACCAGGTCTTTCATTTACTGAAACCCCACACCAATTCTTCAAAACAGTGTTGCTTCACACGATTGCCCACAATTACTGATGTCCTCAACATGTTCTCCACTTTGTGTTGCCTTACAACATCCTCATACTGACTGAGGACTGAAACTGCACCAACTCTCCCATTATTATTATTGTTGTTCTGCTCAATTAAAAGGCCCCTGTATGAATTCTCCAATTATTGATGCCCTCCATAAACTCTTTCCATCAGTAAATAGGGCAAATGTTGCAAAAGGATTATTCGTGGAGATTCAACACAGTGCACCAGGAAATGGGAGCATTGGTGCAGTTCAAGATATGTGTGGGATTGGTAATTCATGTTCCCTGAAATACTTCTTCTACGTGCAGATGCTCTGCTGAATTGTTTTCATTTAGTGGTGTATTGAACTGAATCTCCAATTTACCGAACCTTGCAACATTTCTTCTTTTTAGTGATTCCCTGGCCCCTATTCCCCAATTTAGAAATGCTTTACTTGGATTTTCTAACATATTGATACTCACACCAATTGTCTAATGTAATAGCGCAGTGCACCGAATCTCTCATTTATTTATTCCCACCAAATCTCCCATTTCCTCATATCCCTGTACTAATTCTTCCATTTACTGATGCCCAAGCTGAATCTACCTTTTGAAGGGTGCCCTACTCTAATTCTCCCATTTCCTGGTGCCATGCACCCATTCTCTAATTTAGCTCCACTGTGCGCTAGTTCTTCCATTCAGTATTTCCCGCAACAATTCTCCCATTTAGTAGTCCGCTGCCAGCATTGTCTAATCTTGGAGATTCCTGCATCAAATCTCCAAATTACCGATCCTGCACATATCTTGAACTGCACCAATGTTCCCACTTTGCGGTGAACTGTGTTGAATCTCCATGACTAATCCGTGTTCTCCCATTTGCTCCAATTCTCGAAGTTATCAGCACTCTGCACCAGGTCTTTCATTTACTGATACCCCACACCAATTCTCCAATTCAGTTATAATTGCTCTGGTGAAGATGACGGTGAGTTATTGCCTTGAACTGCTGCCATTTATTTGGGTCAGATAAACCCACAATGATGTAAGGTAGGGATTTCCAGGATTTCCAACCAATGACACTTGTGGGACTGAGATGTTTTCCCAAGCCAGGTTGGGGAGTGGCTTGATGTGGAATTGTCACCTGGTGGTGTTCCCGTGTATCTGCTGTGTTCAGCATTCCACATGATAGTGCCGTGGGTCTGGAAGCTGCTCTGGAAGGAACCTTGGGGAATTTCTACAGAGCATCTTGTCTCAGCTGAACTATCCCAGTCAGGCACATGATCACTAATCCTGTAATCCAGCTCTGAGAATGTAATAGCAGGTAGGACCCACCCTGCCCTCCTAATATGGTCATGGTTGGGAAACCTCGGAGAGTCCAATCTCGTTCATTCCATTTCGGCTTTTTTCCCCGTTTAAGATTGCTTTCAAGGTGCAATAGTGCCATGGCAGGGCTTCGAGCCCGGGTTAACTGCTGGGAAGGAGACATGTCCAACCCTTTCCCAGTAATTGGCAAGCTATTCCCAAGGCCGTGATCAGGACCAATTGGATTGGGACTGAAATACAAACAGAAACTGCTGGGGAGCTCAGCAGGTCTGACAGCATCAGATCCCTTCAGTTCTGAAGGACAATCCTTGGACTCTAGAGGTTCACTCGGATTTCTCCCACAAATGAGGCTGCTCCCACTAAATCCCGCCAGTAATTTCTGTGTTATCTGTCAGCTCTCCAGGATCTGCAGTTCCTTGTTTTAAATAGAGTAGATGTTGACCCACCAAAGGGGATATTGGATCAGGTGACGGTCTACCTCATTCATTGGAGGAGATGTCAAGGAGCATCTTAAACCAGAGAAGGATCGGGGGCGTGGGTGGGGGGGGGCGGGTTGGAGCCGTTTAGAGAGAGAGTACAGAAGGTAAGACAGCTCAGCTCAAAGCACGGCACTTAATTCTGCCCCGATTAAAATATTGAAGATGGCAGATGGTCAGATGAGCTGAGACAGAGTGGGAGCTGGGCGATATTGATGATGTGGAAGGACAGTGTGTGCATCTGATCACATTCTGTCAGTCTGACTAATAGCAGTCATTCCTGGCACTGGATTCACTGAGGGGTGAAGGGTCAGTGAACAGAGCGGACTGTCTCTGTTATTCTGTTCCTGACTCTCCAGCTCCCGCACTGTTAGTGACCTCTCAGTCTCCCGGGAAATGGGCTGTTTCCCAATTGTGCCAGATTCCTGGCCTTTATCCTTGGCCGAGCTGAGAGTTGATGGTCTGAGGAATATCATTCCCAAATGATTCCTGTCCAAGATAATACCGATTAATATGTCTGTGTATCCTCCATTAATCTGTAAACATCATTGCTCAGGGCTGGAGGGACATGGATTGATGACATTGTGGATGTTATGAACCAGACCAAACTCTTCTGCCTTAAGAAAATGGTCTAGACCCCTTTCCCTGATTTCCTGAAGACAAGTGTCAGGCGTTACAATGTGATTGGTCAAACTGCCAGGATTGAATCAAAACACACTTTACTCCACACTATCGTTGTAACACAAACATAAGGAAGAAAGATTGGACCAACCGAACTCGATTGGAAACCTGAACTAAATGAACATGATTTAACTATAAAGAGCAGTGTTCCGATATAGTAACATTCCATAAACCGCACAATTCTGGTCTTTCTGCTATCAGGTGAATGGTGTGAAACTTGTAAAGATTCTGAAAAGATTTACAAGGATGTTTGCAGAGTCAGGATTTCTGATTGTTTTGTGGCTGGAGTTTATTTTATCCTTATATAGATTTGGCACATTAATCCTCCCTCCCCACCACTACAGAAGCTGTTGGAACTGTTCAGTGTTTCCAGCGGCTTCTGTAATTATTTCAGGTTCCTGACGGGAGCAGTCTCTCACTTTTCGAACAAAACAAACCCATCCTTGTGCTGCAACTAATATTTCAATAAGGAATGGGAAGCAGCAGAGGGGAAAGTTTCCAAGATGCCGAGCAATGCTGCCTGGTTCCACACTGCAATTCACAGGAACCATCGCCAGGAAAAGCAAGGAGTAATCTGACGGATCCGTTTTACCTCGGAAGGAAAGATTTATTTCCTCGATTTATTCCAGTGCCTTGCCTTTAAAAGGCTGTTTACAAACCACAACACTGCGATGGCCAGGAATCGAACCCAGGTCAACTGACTGGAAGACAGCTATGCTCCCCACTACCCCACCATCACCCTGCTCGTGTCTCCCTCCCCATTCCCAAACACACTTAACAAGGCCGTGATCATCACCAACTGGATTGGGGTGAAATCCAAACATACACATCCTCTGTATCTAACCCAGTGATGGAGCTATCCTGACTGAGTTTGATGTGAACAGGATGGAGGAAGTGGGAGATTTAATCAGTACCTAACGCCGAGCTCAACATTGCCTGGGAATTTGAAATGCTGCAGTGTAGAGGGAGATTTACTCTGTATCTAACCCCATTCTCTACCTGCCCTGGGGATTTAAATGCGGACAGTTTAATGGTAACTTTATGTTGTATGGTACCCTGTGCTCCCTCTGCCTTGGGAGTGTTTGCTGGGAACACTGTCTAACCTCTGTGATATGGATCCTATGAAGATTGATGGGAGACAGTGTAAATGGAATTGTCAGGGTCCAATTCCTTCACGTGGATAAGAGAAGGTCTCCAATTGGAATTGTGAGAAAAATTGGTGCCTCTGGGACTGAAGGGTCAGTAACAGAATGAATACACCATTGGCTCAGAGACAGGAGACAGGAGAGAGGGTAATGAGGGTTTCAAACTGGAGGGAGCTACAGGCACATACAAGTTGGGAACTGTTTTCAGTAAAAGGCAATTGATCCCAGGTCACTGCAGAGTGTAAGAATCTGATGCCTTTCCCTCATTATCCCCCTCCAATCCCTGGGAAGATCTGCTCCCACACCATGTTCCATCCCAACTGCTGACTGTGTGACATACATTAATACATTGGAGCTGGGCAGAGGTGCTTTTAACCCTGGGATCTTGCTGTGTAACTTGCCTCCAAAATGCTCTTGCTCCCCCTTTCAACTAATTTTTTCCCTCTTTTATCCTGAAGAACATTTGTTTGGAAAGCTGCAACGTGAAGATCCAAAATGTTCGAGGCCAGGAAAGAACAACCTCCAGAGGGGGAGCACGGGCCTGAGGCCTGAGGCCTGGTCGACAGACTGCACCCCGTGGGGGCCCACGTGAGTTGTGTGTTTATTTACCCCAAGGTTTAATCTCCTCTGGGGGACCCTGGGTTTTAGGGGCCTCTGGGTAACTGGCTCCTGACAGATTGTGGCCCTGTCATTTTTAAAACAGGTTTGAAGCCTGGGGTTAAAGTTTGTCAATTCCCATGATCTGCGTGGTAGGACTCTCTTAGGGTGGAATTAAAACCCAAATGCTGTGACCCTCTCTGAAGACTCCCTCTGTCACCATTCTCTCTCACCCCTCTCTCTCTCACACCCCTCTCTCACCCTCCCTCTCATCCCGTCCCTCCTCCCGCTCCCACTCTCATCCCTCCTATCTCACACTCTCCCTATCTCACGTCTCTCTCTCAGCCCCTCCCGCTCTCACCCACCCTCTCTTCCACCCCTATCTCTCTCACCCCCTTCTGTCTCACTGCCTCTCTCTCTCACACCCCTTTCCTCTCTCACCTTGTTATCTCTCTCCCACTCACTCTCTCTCACCCCCTCTCTCCCCACCCTGCTCTCTCACTCTCACCCCTCCCTCTGTCACCCCTCACCGTCTCTCCCCTTTACACCCTCTCTCTCCCCCGCCCTCTCTCTCATCCCCTCCTGTCTCTCTCTCCCTTTTCCCTCTCTCATTCCCCTTCCCTCTCGCGCTCTGTCTCACATTCCCACTCTCTTTCTCTCTGTATACCCCCTCTCTCGCACCCTCTTTCTCTCGTTCGCCCTATTTCTCTATGTCTTTTGACCCCTTTCTTCCTCCCTCCTCCTTGCTCTCACTCTGTCTCTCTCTAGCGCCCACTCTCTCATCCCATCTCCCTCACACCCCTCTAACTGTCTCATCTGTTCACTCGCTCTCTCTCTGTCTCTCTCTCTCTCTCAAGCCATCTTTCACTGTCTATCTCACCCTCTCTCTCACCTCTTTAACTCTCTCTCTCGCGTCCCATCTCTCTCATCCCTCTTTCTCTCGCTGTCCCCCTTTCTCTCTCACCCTTTCTCTATCTCTCCCCCTTTCTCTCAATCCCTCTCTCTCACCCCCTCTCTCTCCCACTCTCTCTCCCACCTCCTCTCGCTCACCCCTCACATTCACTCTTTCTCTGACCTTCTCTCTCTCTCTCTCCCCCTCTCTCTTTCTCCCCTCTCTCCTTTTCTCAGACCTCTCTCCCTTTCTCACCCCTCTCTCACCCCTTTCTCTCTCACCCCTTCTCTCTCAACCCCTCTCTCTCACCCTCTCTCTCTCACTCCCTCATCCTCCTCTCTCTCGCTCTCTCTCACCCTCTCTCACCATATCCCCCCTCTCACCCCTTGCTCTCTCTCTCTTACCCATCTCTCTCACACCCTTCTCTCTCTCACCACCTCTCTCTCACCCCCTCAACCGCGCTCTCTCACTCCTCTCTCACTCATTCCCAAACTCTCTCTCTCTTCCATCCTTTACGCACTCTCTCTCACACCCCCTCTCTCTCTTACCCCTCTGTCTCTCACCCCCTCCCTCTCTCCCAACCTCTCTCTGTCTCTTTCTCATCCCTTCTCTCTTCTTCTCACTCACTGTCTCTCACCCCATCTCACTATCAACCCATTTGTCTCAACTCCTCTCTCTCCCATGCCCTTCCTCCTAGCCCCTCTCTGTCTCACCTCCCCCTTTCTCTCTCAAGCCCCCTCACATCGCCCTCTCTCACTCACCCGACTCTCTCACCCACCCCTCTCTCTCCCACCCCCTCGCTCTAACGGCTCTCTCTCATCCTCTCTCCCTCTCTCAACCCCTCTCTCTACCCCTTGTCTCTCAACCCCTCTCTCACTCTCCCCCACTCTCTCTGAACCCCTTTCTCTCACCCCCTCCCTCACAACCCTCTCGCTCTCTCCTCTCTCCCAACCCCCTCTCTGTCTCACGTCCAATCTTTCTCTGACCACTGTCACTCCCCCTTTCTCTCTCCCCTTTGTCTCTCCCCTTCCTCTCACCCCCTCATATCGCCCTCTCTCAATCACCCGCTCCCTCTCTCTTACCCCCTCTCTCTCTCACCCCCCTCACATCGCCCTCTCTCACTCACCCCACTCTCTCACCCACCCCTCTCTCACCTCCTCTCTCTCTCAACCCCCTGTCTCTTTCTCACCCCATTCTCTATTTCACCCCTCTCTCTCCACCCCTCTCTCACACTTCTCCACTCTCTCTCACCCCCTCTCTCTCTCACCCCCTTCTCTCCCTCAAACCACTCTCTCAACTCCTCTCTCTCTCAACCCCTCTCTCTCAACTCCTCTCTCTCAACCCCTCTCTCTCACACCCCTCTCTCTCTCGCCCCTCTCTCTCACTCCCTCCCTCTCAACCACCCTCACTCTCTCATCCACTCACTCTCTCACACCCTCACACTTTCACCACCTCTCTCTCTCAACCCTCTCTCTCTCAACCCTCTCTCTCACCCCCCTCTCTCTCACCCTCTCTCTCTCTCACCCCACCTCCTCTCTCTCTTACCCCCTCTCTCTCTCACCCCCTCTCTCTCACCCCCTCTCTCTCACCCCCCCTCTCTCTCATTCCTCTCTGTCTCACCATCTCTCTCACTCCCTCTCTCTACCCCCCTCTGCCTCTAACCACCCCCTCTCTCAACCCAGCTCACTCTCTCATCCGCTCACTCTGTCCAACCCTTACTCTCTCACCCCTCTGTCTCTCAACCCCTCTCTCTCAGCCCATCTCTCTCACCCCACCCTCTCTCACCCCCTCACCCCTCTCCCTCTCTCACACCCGTTCTCCCTTACCCCTCGCTCTCTCTTTCTAACCCCTCCCTCTCTCACCCCTCTCGCTCACCCCCTCTCTCTCGCCCATTCTCTCCCTCACCCTCTCCTTCTCACTCCACTCTCTCTCTTATCCCCTCCCCACTTTCTTTCTCTCAATCACCCCTTCTCTCTCACCCGCCTCTCACACCCACTCCCTCTCTCTCACCCCCCTCTCTCACCTCTCTCTCTTTCTCACTCACTCTCTCTTTCTCACTTACACCCTCTCTCTTTTGACTCACTCTCTCTCTTTCTCACTCCCTCTCTCTCACCCCGTCTCTCAAACCCTCTCTCTCTCCCCCTCTCTCTCCCCTTCTCTCTCCCCCTCTCTCTGCCCAATTTTTTCATCCCCTCTTTCACCCCCCTCTCCCTCTCCCCATCTCCTTCCCCGTCTCTCTCTCCCCTCTCTCTCTCCCCTCTCTCTCCTCTTCTCTCTCACCCTTCTCTCCCCCTCTCTCTGCCCGATCTCTCCCCCCCTCTCTCCCCCTCTCCTCCACTCTCTCCTCCTCACAACCACCACTCCCCCATCTCTCTCCCCCTTCTCTCTCCCCCTCTCTCTCCCCTCTCTCTCACCCTCCTCTCTCCCCTCCTTTCTCCCCTCCTCCCTCCCCTCCTCCCTCCCCCTCTCTCCACCCCTCTCTCCGCCCCCATCTCCGCCCCCTCTCTCGCCCCCTCTCTCTCGCCCCCTCTCTCCCCTCTCTCTCACACCCTCTCTCTCGCCCCATCTCTCTCGCATCCTCTCTCTCGCATCCCCTCTCTCTCGCACCCTCTCTCTCGCAACCTCTCTCTGTCTCACGCTATCTCTGTCTCACGCTTTTTCTCTCTCACGCTCTCTCTCTCTCCCTGCCTCTTGCCTCCCTCTCTCTCTCTTATCTCTCTTATCTCATGGTCTCTATCGCTCGCTCTCTCTCTCTCTCTCTTTCGCTCATTCTCTCTCTGTCTGTCTCTCTCTCTCTCCCTTTCTCTCACTCCACCCTACCTCTCTCACCTCTTCTCTCTCACTCTTGCTCTATCGTTCTCTCTTCTCTGTTGCGCTCTCTCTCCGTCTCTCCCTCAGTCCACCCCCTCACCTCCTCTCTCTCAACCCATCTTTTTCAACCCCCCTCTCCCCTCTCTCTCTAACCCTCTCTCTCTCTCACCCCCCTTCTCTCTCTCTCACCCCCCTTCTCTCTCCCAACCGCTCACTCTCTCATCCCCTCTCTCTCATCCCCTCTCTCTCACCCCTCTCTCTCTCACCCCCCTCTTTCTCTCAACCCCTCTCTCACCCCCGCTCTCTTTTGACTCTCTCTCACACTCCCGCTCTATCACTCCCTCTCTCTCTTACTCCTTTCTCACACCCCCTCTCTCTCACTCCCATCTCACTCTCTCACCCCTCTCTCTCTCACCACAGTCTCTCTCTCTGTCCCACCCCCTCTGTCTCACACCCCTTCTCTCTCACCTCCTTATCACCCCAACCCCTCTCTCTCACCCCTTCTCTCTCATCCGCTTTCTCTTTTTCACTCACTCTCTTTCTCTCCCCTCTCTCTCCCCTCTCTTGCCCCCCACTCTCTACCCCGTCTCTCCCCCGTCTCTCACACCCCCTCACTCTCAATCCCATCTCACTCTCTCACCCCACTCTCACTCTCTCCCCCCACTCTCTCTCTCTTAGCCCACGTCTCTCTCTCTCCCACCCCCTCTGTCGCCCACCCTTTCTCTCTCACACCCCTTCTTTCTCTCACACCCCTATTTCTCACCCCCTCTCTCTCAATTCCTCTCTCTCACCCCCTCTCTCTATCACCCCGTCTCTCTCAGCACCTCTCTTTCACCCCCTCTCTCCCCAACTCTCTCACTCCCTCTCTCCCCCCTCCTCCACTCTCTCCCCCTCTCTCCGCCATCTCTCTACCCCCTCTCTGCGCCCTCTCTCTTCTCCCAATCCCGCCCCCTCTCCCTCTCCCCCTCCCTCCCCCTCCCTCGCCCCCTCTCTCTCGTCCTCTCTCCCCTCCTCTCTCGCCCCTCTGTCTCGCACCCCTCTCTCACCCCCTCTCTCTCCCTCACACATCCTCTCTCTCTCTCTCATTCTTCCGCTCGCTCTCGTCCTCTTGCGGTCTCTCTCTCACTCTCTCACCCTCTTCTCACGCTCTCTCTCTCTCCCTGCCTCTCTCCCTCTCTCTTGCCTCCCGCTCTCTCTTATCTCACGGTCTCTCTCGTTCACTCTCTCTCGCTCGTGCTCTCTCTCTCTGTCGCTCATGCTCTCTCAGTCTGTCACTCTCACTCTTGCTCTATCTCTCTCTGTCTGTCGCTCTCTCTCCGTCTCTCTCTCTCTCTCAGTCCTCCCCCTCACCTCCTCTCTCTTTCAACCCATCTTTCTCAACCCCTCTCTCTACCGTCTCTCTCTAATCCTCTCTCTCACCCCCTCTTTCCCCCGTCTCTCTCTCAACCTCTCTCTCTCTCAACACCTCTCTCACCCCCTCTCTCTCAACTCTCTCTCTCCCCCCTCTCAAACCTCCTCTCTCAACTGCTCTCTCACCCCTCTCATTCTCACCCTCTCTCTATCACTCCCGTCGCTCTCTCTCTCAACCCCCCTCTCTCACCCTCCCCTCTCTCTCATTCCCCATCTCTCACCAACCTCTCTCTCACCTTCACTCTCTCTCTCACCCACCTCTCTCTCTCAGCCCCCCACACACCCTCTCACCCAGCTCTCCCACACACCTCTCTCTCTCCCAACCCCCCACACCCCCTCTATCTCCCCCCATTTCCCTCAGCTCCGTCCCACCCCCTCTCCCACCCCATCCCCACACACCCCCTCACCCACCAAGCCCTCTCACCCCCTCACCCCCCTCTTACACCACTTCTCTCTCTCAAACCCCTCTCTCTGTCACCCCTCTCTTTCTCTCACCACTCTAACTCTCTTACCTTCTCTCCCCCTCTCTCTCTCCCCCCCTCTCTCCTCTCTCTCTCACACACACACCCCTCTCTCACGCCCTCCCTCTCTCCTTCCGTCCCTCTCACACACCCTCCCACTCTCACACCCTCCCTCTCTCCCCTCTCTCTCCCTCTCCCCCCTCTCCCCCTCACCCCCTCTCTCTCACCCTCCCTCTCTAATCCCGTCCCTCATTCCCCCCCACTCTCATCCCTCCTCTCTCACACTCTCCCTATCTCACCCCCTCTCTCTCTCAGCCCATCTCTCTCTCATCCCCTCCCACTCTCACCCGCCCTCTCTTGCACCCCCGTCTCTCAGCCCCCTCTCTCACCCCCTCTCTCATTCCACTCTCTCTCCACCTTTCCATTACACCCTCTCTCTCACACCCTACTAACTCTCTCTCCCCCCTCTCAACCCCTCTCTCTCACCCCCCTTCGTTCTCTCACCCCCTTCTCTCTCTCAACCCCTCTCTATCTCAACCCCGCTCTCTCACCCTCTGTCTCTCACCCCCTCTCTCTCTCACCCCCCTCACCAACCACTTGCTCAACACCCCCTCACTCTCTCATCCCCTCACTCTCTCACCCCCTCACTGACCCCTCTCTCTCTTCCTCTCTCTCTCACCCCTCTATTTCTCCCTCTTCCCCTCTCTCTCACCCTTCTCTTTCTCTCTCAACCTCCTCTCTCTCACCACACTCTCTCACCCCTCTTTCTCTCTCTTCCCCTCTCTCTCACCCCTCTCTTTCTCTCTCACCCTTCTCTCTAACCCCTCTCTCACACCCTCTCTCTCACACCCTCTCTCTCACCCCTCTCTCTCTCACCGTCCCCCTCTCAACACTCCCTCTCTCAACACCCTTCAATCTCTCGTCCCCTCACTCTCTCACCCCTTCAGTCTCTCACCCCTCTCTCTCTCAAGCCCCTCTCTCTCTCACACATCCATCTCCCTCTCACACCCCTTTCTCTCTCCCCTCTCTCTCCATCACCCCTCTCTCTCCCACCCCAATCTCTTTCACATTCCCCTCTCTCTCTCACACACACTCTCACACACCCTCGCTCTCTCACCCCCTCCCTCTCTCCCACCATCTCCCTGCCTCTTTCTCATCCCCTCTCTCTCCTTCTCGCTCCCTCTCTCTCACCCACTCTCTCTCTCTCCCACCTCCTCTGTCACTCACTCCCACCTCTCCCTCTCACCGCCCTCTCACCCAGCTCTTTCTCTCTGTCCCCCTCTATCTCACCTCCTCTCTCTCACCCCTCTCTCTCGCACCCCTCTCTCACCCCCCTCTCTCTCACTCTCTCACCCCACTCTCACTCTCACCCCTCTCCCTCTCGCATCCTCTCTCTCGTCCGCTCGCTCTCTTTGTCTTGCGGTCTCTCTCTCACTCTCTCACCCGCTTCTCACGCTCTCTCTCTCTCTGCCTGCCTCTATCCCACTCTCTTGCCTCCCGCGCTCTCTTATATCACGGTCTCTCTCGTTCGCTCTCTCGCTCGTGCTCGCTCTCTGTCGCTCATGCTCTCTCTGTCTGTCACTCTCACTCTCTCTCTCTCCCTCTTTCTCACTCCACCCTATCTCTCTCACGTCTTCGCTCTCACTCTTGCTCTATCGTTCTCTCTGTCTGTCATTCTCTCACCCCTCTCTCTCACCCCCTCTCTCACCCCCCTCTCTCACCAACCCTTCTGTCGACACCCCTCAACCTCCCATCCCCTCACACTCTCATGCCCCTCAGTCTCTCACCCCCCTCTCTCTCAATCCCTCGCTCTCTCTCACATCCAACTCTCTCTCACCCCCTCTCTCTCACCCACTCTCTCTTCCTCACCCCTCTCTCCCACCCCAATCTCTTTCACAATGCCCTCTCGCACACACACTCTCACACATGCTCGCACGCTCACCCCCTCCCTCTCTCCCACCATCACTCTGCTTCTTTCTCACCCCTTTTCTCTCCTTCTCACTCCCTCTCTCTCACCTTCGCTCTCTCTCACCCCTTCTCCCCCACCCCTTCTCTGTCACTCACTCCCACCTCTCCCTCTCATCCGCCCTCTGACCCAGCTCTCTCTCTCTCATCCCCATCTCTCTCCCACCGGCCCTTCAACCCTCTCTCTCACCCTTCTCTCTCTCACCCTCCACCCCTCTATCTCAACACAGCTCTCACTCTCTCACCCGCGCTCTCTCTCAACCCCTCTCTCTCACCCCTCGCTCTCTCACCCCTCTCTCTCTCAGCACCCCCTCACTCTCTCATCCCCTCACTCTCTCATCCCCTCACTGACTCACACCCTCACTCTCTCACACCCTCTCTCTCACACCCTCACTCTCTCAACCCTCTCTCTCTTACCCCCCTCTCTCTCACCCCCCTCTCTCTCACTCCCCCTCTCGCTCAACACCCCCACTCTCAACCCCCCTCACTCTCTCACCCCCTCAGTCTCTCACCCCCTCTCTCTCAACTCCCTGGCTCTCTCACATTCACTGCTCTCACCCCCTCTCTCTCTCCCCTCTCTCTCCGTCACCCCTCTCTCTCCCACCCCAATCTCTTTCACAACCGCCTCTCACTCTCACACACCCTCGCACTCTCACCCCCTCCCTCTCTCCCACCATCTCTCTGCCTCTTTCTCATCCCCTTTCTCTCCTTCTTACTCCCTCTCTTCTCACCCCCGCTCTCTCTCACCCCTCTCTCTCCCACCCTTTCTCTGTCACTCACTCCCACCTCTCCCTCTCACCGCCCTCTCACCCAGCTCTCTCTCTGTTTCACCCCCCTCTCTTTCCTAACCCCCTCTCTTCCACCCTCTCTCTCTCTCACCCCCTCTCTCTCGCCCCCCTCTCTCTCCCATCCCCCTCTCTCAATGCTCTTTCACTCACCCTTCTCTCTCTCACCCTCCACCCCCTCTGTCTCTCAACACACCTCTCTCTCTTTCCTCTCTCTCTCACTCCCTCTCTCTCTCACCCCCTCTCACTCACGACCCCCTCTCTCTAACCCCCTCACTCTTTCATCGCCTCACTCTCTCATCCCCTCACTCTCTCACACCCTCACTCTCTCCACCCCTCTCTCTCTCAACACACTCTCTCTCTCACACTTCCATCTCTCTCAACCCCCCTCTCTTTCCTCCCTCTCCGTCACCCCTCTCTCTCCCACCCCAATCTCTTTCACATCCCCCTCTCTCTCTCACACACTCTCACACACCCTCGGTCTCTCACTCCTTCCCTCTCTCCCACCATCTCTCTGCCTTTTTTCTTTTCCCCTCTCTCTCCTTCTCGTCCCTCTCTCTAAACCCCGCGCTCTCACACCCTCTCCCACGCTCTCTCTGTCACTCACTCCCACCTCTCCCTCTCACCGCCCTCTCACCCAGCTCTCTCTCTCACACCCTCTCTCTCCTGCACCCCCTGCGTTCCACCCTCTCACTCTCTCACCCCCCTCTCTCTCTCACCCCCCAAACCCTCTCCTGCTCACCCCCCCACCCTCTCACTCTCAACCCCCCTCTCTCTTTCACCCCCCTCTGTCAACCCGTCTTTCTCACCCCTCGCTCTCTCACCCCCTCTCTCGCACACCTCTTTCTCACTCCCTGTGTCTCTCACCACCCCCTCGCGCAACCCCTCTCTCTCTCACCCCCTCTCAACCCTCCTCCCTCTCTCACCCCTCACCCCTCTCCCTTTCTCTCTTACCCCGCGCTCTCTCTCTCTCTCTAACCCCGCCCCCTCACTCTTCTCGTTCACATCCTCTGTCTCTTCCCCTCTCTCTCTCACACCTCTCTTTCTCTCTCAACCCCTCTCTCTCACCACTCTCTCTCACACCCTCTCTCTCACCCCTCTCTCTCTCACACACCTCTCTTTCTCTGTCAACCCTTCTCTCTCACCACTCTCTCTCGCTCTCTCTCTCACTCACCCTCTCTCTCACTCCCCCTCTCTCTCACCACCCCCTCTCTCAACCCCCCTCACTCTATCACCCCCCTCAGTCTCTCACCCCCTCTCTCTCAACCCCTCGCTATCTCTCACATTCACTGCTCTCACCCCCCTCTCTCTATCCCCTCTCTCTCCGTCACCCCTCTCTCTCCCACCCCAATCTCTTTCACATCCCCCACACACACTCTCACACACACTCGCTCTCTCTCCCCACCCTCTCTCCCACCATCTCTCTGCCTTTTTCTCATCCCCTCTCTCTCCTTCCCACTCCCTCTCTCTCTTAATGCCTCTCTCTCCCACTCCCTCTCTGTCACTCACTCCCAACTCTCCTTCTCATCGACCTCTCACCCAGTTCTCTCTCTCATCCCTTTCTCTCTCCCACCCCCCCTCTCTCACCCCCTCTCTCTCACCCCCTCTCTCTCACCCCCTCTCTCTCAACCCCTCTCTCTCCCCCACTCTGTCTTTCACACCCTCTCCTTCACACTCCACTCTCTCTCTTACCCCCTCCCCACTTTCTCTCTCAATCACCCCTTGTCTCTCACCCCCTCTCTCTCCCACCTCCCTCTCTCTCACTCCCTCTCTCTCTTAGCCCTCTCTCACACCTCCTTTCACTCCCATCTCACTCTCTCACCACTCTCTCTCTCTCACCACAGTCTCTCTCTCTCTGTCCCATCCCCTCTGTCTCTCACCCCTTCTCTCTCAACTCCTTCTCACCTCACCCCCGTCTCTTTCTCACTCACGCTCTCTCTTTCTCACTTACACTCTGTCTTTTTCACTCACTCTCTCTTTCTCACCACTCTCTCTCACGCACTCTCTCAACTCCTCTCTCTCCATCTCTCTCTCTCCCCTCTCTCTCTCCCTCACCCTACCCCCTCTCTTTCCCCCACTCTTTACCCCCTCTCTCTTTCTCACTCACGCTCTTTCTCACCCACTCACTCTCTCATACCCTCTCCTTCTCACTCCACTCTCTCTCTTACCCACTCCCCACTTTCTCTCTCTCAAACACCTCTTGTCTCTCACCCCCTCTCTCTCACACCTCTCATTCCCTGTGTCTCTCACCACCCCTCTCTCACCACACCCTCTCTCAAACCCCTTCACTCTCTCATCCCCTCTCTCTCACCCCTCTCTCTCACCCCCTCTCACCCTCCTCCTTCTCTCACCCCCTCTCCCCTCTCCCTTTCTCTCTTACCCCGCACTCTCTCTCGAACCCCTCCCCCTCTCACCCCTCTCGCTCATCCCCTCTCTCTCTCAATCCTCTCTTTCTCTCTTCACCTCTCTCTCTCACCACTCTCTCTCACACACTCTCTCTTTCTCTGTCAACCCCTCTCTCTCACCCGTCTCTCTCTCACCCCCTCTCTCTCTCACTCCCTGTCTGTCTAACCACCCCCTTCTCACCACCCCCTCTCTCAACACCCCTCAATCTCTCATCCCCTCACTCTCTAACCCCCTCAGTCTCTCACATCCTTCTCTGTCTCACCCCCTCTCTCTCTTCAGCCCCTCTCTGAACCACCCTCAATGTCTCATCCCCTCACTCTCTCATCCCATCAGTCTCTCATCCCCTCTCTCTCACCCCCTCTCTCACCCACTTTCCTCTCTCTCAACCCCTCTCTCTCTCTCAAACCCCCTCACTCTCTCATCCCCTCACTCTCTCACACCCTCACTCTCTCACCCCCCCTCACTTCCTCTCTCTTTCACCCCCTCTCTCTCACACGCCTCTCTCTCATCCCCTCTCTCACCCTCTCCCTCATGCCCTCTCACATCCTTTCGCTCTTACCTGCGCTCTCTCTCTAACCCCTCCCCCACCCCTCTCTCTCACCCCCTCTCTCTCACACACTCTCTCAATCACACCCTCTCCTTCTCACTCCACTCTCTCTCTTAATCCCTCCCCACTTTCTCTCTCTCGATCACCCATTGTCTCTCACCCCCTCTCACCACCCCTCTCTCAAACCTCCTCACTCTCTCATTCCCTCTCTCTTACCCCTCTCTCTCTCACCCCCTCTCACCCCTCTCTCACCACCTCAGCCACTCCCTCTCTCACACCCTTTCTCTCTTCCCCAGCGTTCTCTCTCTCTAAACCCTCCCTCTCTCACCTCTCTCACTCACCCCCTCTCTCTCACCCACTCTCTATCTCACACCCGCTCCTTCTCACTCTTCACTCTCTCTTATCCCCACTTTCTCTCTCAATCACCCCTTCTCTCTCAACACCTTCTTACCCCCACCCACCTCTATCGCCCCCTCTCTCTGCCCCCTCTCTCTCCCTCTCCATCTCCCTCTGTCTCTCACACCCCCTCTCTGTCCATCCCATCTCACTCTCACCCCAATCTCTCTCTCTCACCCCACGTCTCTCTCTCTCTCTCTACCCCCTATTTCTCACACCCCTTCTCTCTCTCACACCCCTTCTCTTTCTCACACCCCTTCTCTCTCTCTCTCACACCCACTCTCTCACACACCCCCTCGCTCTCTTCCCCCGTTCTCTCCCCTCACTCGCTCTCCTCTCTCTCTCCCACACCCTCTCTCTTCCACCCTCTCACTCTCTCACCCCTCTCTCTCTCACCCCCCACCCCTCTCACTCTCAACCCCCTCTCTCTCACCCCCTCTCTCTCTCTCAACCCCTCTTTCTCACCCCTTGCTCTCTCACACCCTCACTTGCACATTTCTCTCTCACTCCCTGTGTCTCTCACCACCCCTCTCTCACCACCATCTCTCTCAAACCCCTCACTGTCTCATCCCCTCTCTCTCACCCCTCTCCCTGTCACCCCCTCTCACCCCTCCTCCCTCTCTCAACCCTCACCCCTCTCCCTTTCTTTCTTACCCCGCGCTCTCTCTCCCTAACCCCTCCACCTCTCAACACTCTCGCTCACCCCCTCTCTCTTCCCGTCTCTCTCTCACCTCTCTCACCCCTCTCTTCCTCTCTCAAACCCTGTCTCTCTCACCACTCTCTCTCTCACCCCTGTCTCTCTCAGACCTCTCTTTCTCTGTCAACCCCTCTCTCTCACCCCTCTCTCTCACTCCATCTCTCTCTCACTGCCCCCTGTCACCACCCCCTCTCTCAACACACATCAATCTGTCATCCCCGCACTGTCCAACCCCCTCAGTCTCTCACCCCACTCTCTCCCAACCCCTCTCTCTCTCACACATCCATCTCTCTCTCACTCCCCTCTCTCTCTCCCCTCTCTCTCCGTCACCCCTCTCTCTCCCACCCCAATCTCTTTCATATCCCCCTCTCTCGCGCACACTCTCACACACCCTCGCTCTCTCATCCCTCCCTCTCTCCCACCATCTCTCTGCCTCTTTCTCATCCCCTCTCTCTCCTTCTCGCTCCCTCTCTCTCACCTCCTCTTTCTCTCTCACCCCCTCTCTCTCCCACCCCCTCTCTTCCATCTTCTCACTCTCTCACCCCTCTCTCTCACCCCTTCTCTCTCTCCCACCTGCCTCTCTCTCAACCCTCTGTCTCTCTCTCACCCCCTTGTCTCTCTCAACCCCCTCTCTCACCCCTCGTTCTCTCACCCCTCTCTGCCACACTCCCTCTCTCTCACTGCCTCTCTCTCACCACCCCTTCTCTCAAACCCCCTAACTCTCTCATCCCCTCACTCTCTCACACCCTCACTCTCTCACCCCCTCTCTCACTTCCTCTCTCTCTCACCCCCCTCTCTCTCACCACACTCTCTCTCTCAACACCCCTCACTGTCTCATCCCCTCACTCTCTCATCCCCTCACTCTCTCACGCCCTCAATCTCTCACGCCCTCTCTTTCTCAAACCCTCTCTCTCTCTCATCCCCTCTCTCACCCCTCTCTCTCATGGCCTCTCACACCCTTTCACTCTTACCCACGCTCTCTCTAACTCCTCGCCCCCACCCCTCTCTTTCACACCCTCTCTCTCACACACTCTCTCAATCACACCCTCTCCTTCTCACTCCACTCTCTCTTACTCCCTCCCCACTTTCTCTCTCTCAATCACTCATTGTCTCTCACCCCCCTCTCTCTCTCACCCCCTCACACCCCTCTCACCACCTCACCCCCTCCCTCTCTCACACCCGTTCTCTCTTACTCCTCGCTCTCTCTTTCTAACCCCTCCCCCTCTCGCTCGCCCGTATCTCTCACCCAATCTCTCTCTCACACCCTCTCCTACTCACGCCACTCTCACTCCTAACCTCCACTTTCTCTCTCAATGACCCCTTCTCTCTCAACCCCTTCTTACTCTTACCCACTCTCTCTCCCCCTCTCTGCCCCCTCTCTCTCCCTCTCTATCTCCCTCTGTATCTCACACCCCCCTCTCTCCATCCCATCTCACTCTCTCACACCCACTCTCTCTCACACACCCCCTCTCTCTAACCCCCACTCCCTCACCCCCTCTGTCTCACCCATCTCTCCCACCTCCCGCTCTCTCCCTTCTCTCGCTCTCCCCTCTCTCGCCCTCCCCTCTCTCTCGCCCTCCCCTCTCTCTCACCCCTCTTTCTCTTACCCCCTCGCACCCCTCTCACCACCTCACCCCCCTCCCTCTCTCACACCCGTTCTCTCTTACCCCTCGCTCTCTCTCTCTAACCCCTCCCCCTCTCGCTCACCCCCTCACTCACCCACTCTCTCTCTCACACCCATTTCCTACTCACGCCACTCTCTCTCCTACCCTTCACTTTCACATTCAATGACCGCTTCTCTCTCAACCCCTTCTTACCTCCACCCCCTCTCTCTCCCCCCTCTCTGCCCCCCCTCTCTCTCTCCCTCTCCATATCCCTCTGTCACTCACCCCCTCTCTCTCCATCCCATCTCACTCTCTCACACCCACTCTCTCTCACACACACCCTCTCTCTCCCCGCCTCCCGCTCTCTCCCCTCTCTCATTCCCCCCTCTCTTGCCCTCCCCTCTCTCTCGCCCTCCTCTCTCTCTCAACCTCCCCTCTCGCTCGCCCTCCCCACTCTCTCTCCCTCCCCTCTCTCGCCATCCCCTCTTTTGCCCTCCTCTGTCACTCGCCCTCCCCTCACTTGCTCTCCCCTCTCTCTCCCTGCCCCCTCTCTCTCTCCCTCCCATCTCTGGCCCTCCCACCTCTCTCCCTCCCCCTCACACTCCTTCCCCTCTCTCGCCCTCCCCTCCCTCTCACTCTCCCTCCCCTCTCACTCTCCCTCCCCTCTCACTCTCCCTCCCCTCTCTCTCGCCCTCCACTTGCTCAGCATCCCCTCTCTCTCCCACCCTCTCTCTCCCCCCTTGTCTCTACCCCCTCCCCCTCTCACCTCTCTCACGCCCTCCTCTCCCCCTCATCTCTCTCCTCCCTCCGATCTCTTCCTTCCTTTCTGACCCTCCTCTCTCCCCCTCCTCTCTCTTCGCGCCTCTCTCTTCCCTCCTCTCTCTCCCACTCTCTCTCTTCTGTTCGCTCTCTCGCGCTCTCTCTCTCTCGCTCTCTCTCTCGCTCTCTCTCTCTCGCTCTGTCTCTCTCACACTCTCTTCCCCCTCTCTCTCTCTGCGCTCTCTCCCCTCTCTCTCTCCTTCCCCTCTTTCTCTCCCCGAACTCTCATTCTCCCCACTCTCTGTCTCTGCACACACTCTCTCCCCCTCTCTTCCCCCCTGTCTCACCCTCCCTCTCTCGTCCCTCTCTCTCGCCCCACTCATTATCTCCTCCCCTGTCTCTCTCTCTCTCACACTCTCACCCTCTCTCTCTCTTGCCCCTCTCTCTCTCCCTGCTCCTTCTCTCTCTCTCCACCTTCTCTCACTCTCGATCCCCCTCCCTCGGTGCCTCTCTCTCTCTCTCTCCCCACCTCCCATCGTTTCTATTTGACTGAATCTCTCTCCTTCCCTCCCTCTCCCTCTGACACACTCTGTTTCCCTGGTTCTTCCCTCTCCCTCTGACCCAGAGTCTGGGGGAGTTTGTGGTGGTGAGGCTGCGTGTGGGGGCTGGGGGTGGGATGTGAGATGTGGGAGGATGGAAAATTGGGTAGAGACGGAATTGTGGGAGGGAGGCAGAGACGGCGGGGGGGGGAGGGAGACAGGGAGGAGTGAAGGCAGGTGGAGAGACGAGGGTTGGGGGGTGTGAGAGAGAGGGAGATGAGGGAGAGTAAAAGGGGCAGGTGGTGAGAAAGAGAGGGTGTGCAGAACGAGAGAGAGGGAGAGAATTGCGGAGGAAGAGTAGGAGATAGGAAATGGGGAGGCCAGGTTGGAATGGGGGGTCAGAGGGAGTTAAACCCAGCTCCTGAGCTCAGGGCCCGGTGCCCTCCCCTTCCCTGAGGACCAGGACTTGGGGCTGAGTCTGTCTCTCTCCAGCTCAGCTTCTCCAACACAAAGACACACAACAACATCGGTCACTCTGCTGCTCGGCATGCTTTAATCAACATTTTTATTGTTTACAAATGGAAGTGATGGATACAGTCAGTGGGATGGTGCCTAATCTCACTGCCCACCCCCCTCTCTGTCCCCCCTCTCTCTGTCTCCCCTCTCTGTACCCCCCTCTGACCCCCCTCTCTCTGTCCCCCCTCTCTCTGTCCCCCTCTCTCTGCCCCCCCTCTGTCCCCCCCTGTCATCCCCCGCTCTCTGTCCTCCCCCTCTCTCTGCCCCCCCTCTCTGTCCCCCCCCTCTGTCCCCCTCTCTCTGTCCCCCCCTCTCTGTCCCCCCTCGCTCTGTCCCCGCTCTCTCTGTCCTCCCCCTCTCTCTGTCCTCCCCCTCTCTCTGTCCCCCCTCTCTGTCCCCCTCTCTCTCTCTGTCCCCCCTCTCTCTGTCCCCCCTCTCTCTGTCCTCCCCCTCTCTCTGTCCTCCCCCTCTCTCTGTCCCCCTCCTCTCTGTCCCCCCTCTCTCTGTCCCCCCCTCTCTCTGTCCCCCTCTCTCTGTCCCCCCTCTCTCTCTGTCCCCCTTTCTCTCTGTCCCCTCTCTCTCTGTCGCCCCCTCTCTCTGTCGCCCCCCCCCTCTGTCGCCCCCCTCTCTCTGTCCTCCCCTCTCTCTGTCACCCCCTCTCTGTCCCCCCTCTCTCTCTGTACCCCTCTCTGTCCCCGTCTCTCTCTGCCCCCTCTCTGTGCCCCCCTCTTTGTCCCTTCCTATTCTGCCCCTCCCCTCTGTCCCCCCTCTGTCCCGCCTCTCTCTGTCCTCTTCCTCCCGTCCCCCTTGTCCCCCCGTCCCCCACTCTCTGCATCCCCCATTCTCTGTCTCCCTCTCTCTGACCCCTTCTCTCTCTGTCTTTCTCTCTCTGCCCCCTCTCTCTCACCTCTCTGCCCCCCTCTCTCTGCCCCCTCTCTCTCTGCCCCCCTCTCCCTCTGTTCCCCTCTCTCTCTGTCCCCTTCTCTCTCTGTCCCCCTCTCTCTCTGTCCCCTCTCTCTCTGTCACTCCTCTCTCTGTGTCCCTCTCTCTCTGTCTCCCTCTCTCTCTGTCCCCCTCTCTCTCTGTCCCCTTCTCTCTCTGTCCCTCTCTCTCTGCCCCCTCTCTCTCTGACACCCCTCCCTCTCCCCCTCTCTCTCCCCCCTCTCTCTCTCTCCCCTTCTCTCTGTCCCCCCCTCTCTCTGTCCCCCTCTCTCTCTGCCCCCCTCTCTCTCTGCCCCCCCCTCTCTCTGCCCCCCTCTATCTGTCCCCCCTCTCTGTCCCCCACTCTCTCTGTCCCCCTCTCTCTCTGTTCCCCTCTCTCTTTGTCTCCCTCTCTCTCTGTCTCCCACTCTCTCTCTGTCCCCCTCTCTCTGTCACCCTCTCTCTCTGTCCCCTCTCTCTCTCTGTCCCCCTCTCTCTCTCTGACCCCTCTCTCATTATATCCTCCCTATTTCTCTCTCTCTCTCCCTACTTCACCTTATCTTTCCCTTTCCACTATCTCTCAGTCTTTCCCTGCTCCTTCGCTCTCTCTCCATCTTCTCTCACTCTCGATCCCCCTATCTTGGTCTCTCTCTCCCCACCACCCTCCGTTTCTCTCTAACTGAATCTCTCTCACTTCTGTCCCGCCCTTACTCTCTCTCTGACACACTCTGTCTCCCTGGTCCTTCCCTCTCCCTCTGACCCAGAGACTGCAGGTTGGTGGTGAGTCTGCTTGTCCGCGGGGGGGGGGGGGGGGGGGTGGGGGTGGGGGTGGGGGTGGGGGGTTGCGTGTGGGTGAGAGATGATCGGGAGATGTGGAAAGTGGGGGGTTTTGAAAATGGGGTAGAGTCAGAACTGTGAGAAGGAGATAGAGATGGCAGGAGAGAGAGAGAGAGTGAGGGTGAGGGGGAGAGAGAAGAATGGAGGCAGGTGGATAAACTCATGTTGGGGGTGTGAGAGAGAGAGGGGGAGAGTGAGGCAGAAAGAATAGTGGAGGCAGGTGGAGAAACCGGGGTTGGGGGTTGTCTGAGAGGGGACCAGAGAGAGTGAAAGGGAGAGGTGGTGAGAAAGAGAGATTGTGCAGAAAGAGAGAGAGGGAGAGAATTGAGGAGGAAAAGTGGGGGTGAGGAACTGGGGAGGCCAGGTTGGAATGGGGGGGTTCAGAGGGAGTTAAACCCAGCTCCTGAGCTCAGGGCGCGGTGCCCTCCCCTTCCCTGAGGACCAGGACTTGGGGCTGAGTCTGTCTCTCTCCAGCTCAGCTTCTCCAACACAAAGACACACAACAACATCGGTCACTCTGCTGCTCGGCACGCTTTAATCAACATTTTTATTGGTTACAAATGGAAGTGATGGATACAGTCAGTGGGATGATGCCTTTTCTCACTGGCTCCTGAGTTGTGAGAAACATTGAAATGTTTCCCGGTTACCCCCCTGTGGGATAAGGATGGACAAACCAGCCCTCCTCTCAGTCTGTTACCATAGCGACAGGCTGCTCCATCGCTGAAACACTGAACTGAAATGAGAAAATCCCGGATGGATTAATTAATGAGGGAATTTGACTGATGGATGGATTTGGGTGAAGGGATATTTCAGCACATTCTTCAGCTGCTGCCTGAACTTAGTCTGGGTCACGGCATAAATCGCGGTGTTTGTGCAGCAACTGAGGAGCTGCAGCATGAAGCCCAATTCCGCCACAAAGGGATGGAGAAACACAGACCGATACCCAATATAATCCATCCGTTTCCATATAGAATACAGCATGAACGTTGACCATAACAGGATGAAATTGGCCGAGATCACAAACAGTAAAATGATGGATTTTTTTCGGTTTCTCATTTCAGTGTCAGACTGAGCGTCCCCATTGGTGTGAGCGCGGAGTCTCCTGCGGGCTCTGCTGGTCACTAAAATGTGTCTGACGGTGAGAACATTGAGCAGCAGAATCAGGAGAAATGCGACACACGGGGTTAGAATGTGGTGGAGGGACTCGATTGTGAACCAGACTCTGGAGAATCGAACACCGTCTGTTGCACGACAAAACCAGGGGAAGTTCCTCAGCCAATACCGAGCCGTGAACATAAAATACCAGAAAATGTTCTTTAAACAGCTCAGCACAGTCACTGCTCCCAGAACCACAGCCGCCGTTTTCTCACTGCAATATTTACTTTTCAGCTTCTGGCAACAAATGGCCACAAACCGATCAAAGGTGAAAGTGACGGTGAACCAGACAGAGCAGTCAGTGGCTGCATAAAGCAGGACGGCGTGGATATTACACACGGGGACGGAGTACCACAGGAAATAAAACTGTTCCACATAAACAATGGGAATGTGTCTCAGGATCAGGTCGAGGATAATGACCAGGAGATCCGCCGCTGCCATGGCCCCCAGGTAACGTCGGACACATGGAGACAATCCACAATCTTTATAAAGCAGGACGTAGATGGTCACTACGTTAACTGTGAGGAAGGAAAACAAACCCATTATCCATCAGCCTGGGGGCAAAGGGACCCGTTTGATCAGGGACCCAGTAAGATTTTCAAATGTGTCCCTGTATTCAGGGATTTATTAAAATAATTGGAGCTGGAATAACAAATGGGAAGGTCGGAATTACTGACAAAAATGTGACAAACCACAAGAAACCCTCCCTCCCCAAACACACAGAGACACATCCATAAGGACAGATGGATTCTAGATCATTCCCACACACTCGATCACTCAAGAGCAGACACAGGTCACTCCTTCCCAGTTCCTAATACGGAGGGTGTAAACGTTGCTGTCCTGAAGGATTCTCTCCCAGTTTCCTGAAGATAAACGGAGTTTGGGAATTTCTGTATTTTGGTCTAAATTGTGGTCGATCCTGTGTCGTGAAGAAATGTAAACGCAGGGAAAACGTATTCACCCCTTTAACTCCCTGAGGGGCCTTCGGAACAGTGTCTCCTTCTCCCTGGAACGGGATCTCTTCCCTCGGGATCTTATCGTTTGTTCAATTTACTGACGTCCGGCCGTTCACAAACAATGTCAGGGGCAGAACGTTCCGGGGAATGTCAGTTATAGAATATCGGAAACAGAACGTTCCAGGTAATGTCGGTTATAGAATGTCGGGGACAGGACGCTCCCATCCACTTCCTGCTCCTTATCTCCATTGTTGCCCTGACAAGGGGCTGATGTGGGTGTAGACATCACATCCCAGGGAGAGATTGCGGAGAATCAGTTTAAATATCACCGCGTGGAAGGGGTGTGGGGTATAGACAGAGAGGGGAAGACTGAGAGACAGTGTCATGGAAGGATGTGTTCCCAGGTTTCAGAATGCTGAAATATAGACACTTCGATAACATTCTGTAACATGAGCCTGTCTTCCCAGGAAAGATGGGGAAAAAGTGATATTGGTGTGAGGTCAGATGATGGAGAGTTTCGGATGAGCATTTGTTCTACAGCTTTGGAAATGGAGTCCTTCATGGCTGGAGGTACACCCCATCACCCAGATGCCCCTGGATATTCCGTGATCGCTGACACTGGGGCCATCTTTAAAAGGCCAATGGGCAGACGGTTGAGCTTTCTCAGGTTGGAGCTGCCCTGCACAGTTTAGCCCGAGCCTGGCAGATAAGGGGCAATTACACCACGGTTTGTCAACAGGGGTACGGAGGTCCTGGTGGATGGGCTAGTACAGAGGGGGACCATTCTCTTCCCAGAGGGGTCCACACCACTAGACACACCAAGCATGGTCTGAGCTCACCATCCAGCTCAGTGCAGTATCTGTGGTCTGAAAAAACGTCCAGCAATACAGGAGAAGCATCAATAACCTTCCCCACTCTGTCAGGAGAAGGGTCACCATATTCTCTCTGCTCCCTCACACTCACTGTGTATCTGTTATAGCACCGACCCCCGAACAAGGCTCATGGTCCACCAGTCTCACTGCCTCATAAATGAACCTTCTCTCTCTGTCTCTGTCTCTCTCTCTCTCTCTCCCTCTCTCTTCCTCCTCCCTCCACTTTACGCCCCCCCCCCCCCCCGACATTAATAACACTGCATGGATACAACACTGTGGACTGACTATCTCCGGATCCCTCACCATGACCGCCTCCCCACCTACCCTAACACTAACAGCAGGAAAACCCACTCCCACCCTCACTCCCTACCTCCCTCCCTTTCTCCTATTCCAGGAGAAACAGCCTGGAATAGGACAGAACTGGCCATGCTGGGTGGTGGAGTGCCCGATATCTGTTCCCTCACCGTCTCCCTCTGCCATGTGAGGAGGACCCTGGTAGGAGCCGGAGAGGACCAGGACACCTCGTGTGGAGATTCTGAAACATCCACGTCCCACCGACCAAGGAGCAATGTTCAGTGAAGGGCAATTCTCACACAAACCCACTGTATATTCCATTCCCCCTGCACAACTTAGAAGCCGTGGCCCTGATGCCATCTCCCTTTTGTGTCGAGCTGGTACAAATGGAATCCCCACGGTCTCGGAAGGCAGGAGGGTGGGCTCACAACACATCGTCACCACCACCTCCCAGGAAGGGAGCACAGAGACTCCCTCCAACACCTCCTCCTGTAAACAACTCAGATACTGAAACTAATCTGTGATAGTTACTGCTCTCCCCACTTGTCCTGACATCTTCAACAATCTGTGCTCATATACACCCAGGACTCTCTGTTCCTGCAGTCCCTTTATAATGGCACAGCCTGTTTTAAACTGTCTTTCATTGTCTTTCCTACCAAAGTGTTTCACCTCAAACTGCTCCGCATTCATCCCCATCTGCCATAAACCTGAACACTACACCAATGTGTGATTGTCCTGTTAGAGATCCACACTCTCCTCCATAGACTTCAGAGTTCTTCCAGGTTCGGTGCCATCTACAAACATTGAATTGGTTGAGATCTTTCAAGAGTCACTGGAGTCAGGGAAAGTCCCGGATGATTGGAAGATCGCGGTTGTAACCCCTTTGTTCAAGAAAGGATCAAGACAAAAGATGGAAAATTATCGGCCAATTAGCCTAACCTCAGTTGTTAGTATAATTCTAGAATCCATCATTAAGGATGAGGTTTCTAAATTCTTAGAAGAGCAGAGTCTGATTAGAACAAGTCAACATGGATTTACTAAGGGAAGGTCATGCCTGACAAATCTGTTGGTATTCTTTGAAGAGGTGACAAGTAGGTTAGACCAGGGAAACCCAGTGGATGTGGTCTATCTTGACTTCCAAGATGCCTTTGATAAGGTGCCACACGGGAGGCTGCTGAGCAAGGTGAGGGCCCATGGTGTTTGAGGTGAGCTACTGGGATGGATTGAGGATTGGCTGTCTGACAGAAGGCAGAGAGTTGGGATAAAAGGTTCTTTTTCAGAATGACAGCCGGTGACGAGCTGTGTCCTGCAGGGTTCAGTGTTGGGGCCACAGCTGTTCACATTATATATTAATGATCTGGATGAAGGGACTGGGGGAATTCTAGCGAAGTTTGCCGATGATACGAGGTTAGGTGAACAGGCAGGTAGTACTGAGGAAGTGGGGAGTGTACAGAAGGATCTAGACAGTTTGGGAGAGTGGTCCAGGAAATGGCTGATGGAATTCAACGTGAACAAATGCGAGGTCTTGCACTTTGGCAAAAAGAATAAAAGCACAGACTTCTTTCTAAACGGTGAGAAAATTCGTAAAGCCAAAGTACAAAAGGATCTGGGAGTGCTCGTCGAGGTTTCTCTAAAGGTAAACATGCAGGTTGAGTCTGTGATTAAGAAAGCGAATGCGATGTTGTCACTTATCTCAAGAGGGTTGGAATATAAAAGCACCATTGTGCTACTGAGACTTTATAAAGATCTGGTAAGGCCCCTTTTGGAGTACTGTGTCCAGTTTTGGACCCCACACCTCAGGAAGGACATACTGGCACTGGAACGTGTCCAGCGGAGATTCACACGAATGATTCCTGGAATGGTAGGCCGAACATATGAGGAACGGCTGAGGATATTGGGATTGTATTCATTGGAGTTTAGAAGATTAAGGGGAGACTTAATAGAGACGTACAATATAATACAGGGCTTGGAGAGGGTGGACGCTCGGAAATTGTTTCCGTTAGGTGTGGAGACTAGGACCCGTGGACACAGCCTTAGAATTAGAGGGGGTAAATTCAGAACAGAAATGCGGAGACATTTCTTCAGCCAGAGAGTAGTGGGCCTGTGGAATTCATTGCCGCAGAGTGCAGTGGAGGCCAGGACGCTAAATGTCTTCAAGGCAGAGATTGATAGATTCTTGTTGTCTCGGGGAATTAAGGGCTACGGGGAGAATGCGAGTAAGTGGAGTTGAAGTGCCCAGCAGCCATGATCGAATGGCGGAGTGGATTCGATGGGCCGAATGGCCTTACTTCCACTCCTATATCTTTTGGTCTTATGGTCTTATTGTTATAGCGTCACAGTCCCCATGAAACAACTGAAATCCTGCCACACTCACTGGTGTGAGCAAGTGAAATACTGATATATTCCTATGGACAAAGTCGAATAATGACATGGTGTCAATAGAGCAACAAAAGTCCTGTCACACAGAAGACAGAGCAAATGACATATTGAAAAACCACATAGCAAGAGAAATCCGGATAGGTCCCACTTATCAATATTCATCAGGGTATAATGTGATGAAGTTGAATGTGTGAACTGTACCTTTAAGAGAGAGGGAATGCTGTTCTGAACTGAGAGGATAGAAGACCCAGAAACAATATATTGCTATAGAGCTGGAGTCGGGTAATAAGCAGTTCAGAGGAACCGGGTCCCAGAGTTGTGCATAGTTGATGTAAAATGTTCACTTTCAGAGTGAAAAAATAAATTGATGTTTTTATTTAAACAGTGGAACTTGGGCGTTCTCTGTCCCTCCTATTTTAACAGTTTTGGAGGCGAATTGAGCATTTATTTATGTTTAGTTTAATTTACAGGATGAGCTCCATGTCTTGTCCGAACAATTGCTGTGTGTGTATCTGTCTGTCTGTGTGTGGGGCAGGTCTGGCAGTCTCTGTGGTGCTTAAAGTGATGCAATGCCATCCTCTGCTGGCCTCCACACGCCACTGCACAGGCATTGGCAGAGGGTGAAAACCAACAGGGATTCATTCAGAGAGGGGGAGGGAGAGGGCAGCTGCTCACAGCACCATCCGAACTAATGTCTTATCCATGTACTGATCTAAATCTCCTTTAAACGTTGTAACTGTCCCTACTTTCACCACTTCCTCTGGAAGTTCATTCCACACACAAGCCAGCTTCTGTCTAAAATAATTACCTCTCATGACTTTTGTAAATCTTTTTCCTCGCACCTTAAAATATCCCTCAGTTTTGAATCCTCAAATCTAGAGAAAAGACATCAGCCCTTCAGCTTCTCTGTAACCCTCATTATTTTATAAACCTCTGTAAAGTTACCGCAGAATCTCATATTCTTCAGTGAAAACAGTCTCAGCCTACCCAGCCTCTCCTTGGAGCTCACTCCCTCCTTTCCCAGCAACATCCAGGTTAATCTCTTCTCAATCCTCTTCAGTTTAATAATATCAACGTCAGTAATATCAAAGCGAAGAGTCAAGGTATTTTCTAAGGTTATGTGGAGTCCAAAACTAGAGGACATAGGCTTAAGGTGAGAGGGGTAACATTTAAAAGTGTCCTAAGGGGCAGCTTTTTCACCCAGAGGGTGGTGTGCCTATGGAATAAGCGGGCAGGATGACCAGACTGGACACAGTATTCCAGAAGAGGTCTCACCAATGTCCAGTACACCCTCAACATGACATCCCAATTCCGATACTCAAAGGTCTGACCAATGAAGACATGTGTGTTAAACACCTTCTTAACCACACAATCTATATGAGATGCAAATTTTAAAGAATTATACCTGACGGCCTAGGTCTCTGTTCTACAACACTGCCAAAGACCCTACTTTTAATTGTATAGGTCCTGCTGTTTTTTGATTGACCTAACCCAATGCCTCGCATTAATCCAAACTAAACTCCATCTGCCACCCCTCAGCCCAGTGTTTGATATTACTGTCACCTCCCCCTCCCCCTTCAATTTTAAAATGCTCATCCCTCTCCAGGAGGCCGATACACTCCGGCCTTGATTTTCACAAAGACCCTGAGCTTGGTTTGCCTTGTGTGGTTAGGCGGAGGAGGTACAGATTGCAGACACAGTCAGTGGGGAGGAGAGGCTGGACAGTAATCAGCGGTCTGGTGTCACTTCATGGTTTTAGGAAGAGGGGAGTCACACGTGAGAGTTGGGTAAGAGTGATCGGTGTTTTGGGGTCAGAACTTAAGCTCTTCCTCCGTCTCTGGTGATCAGTAATAAATATCTATTTGAAACCCTTCATTGGGCAGAGTGTGTCAGCAGGATTTCTTTCCTTAATATTGCAGACTACAGATAATAGCAATTAAAGATGTTTATAGTTAATTTCGATGGCACAGCACGTACATTCAATATCCTACTGTTGAGAACAACTATCTTGCATTTGTTTAATAATACAAAGTGTTGTTTGTAATTCAGTAATGGTAACCTGATTATAATAAATCCACACCAAGCTGAAAGTGGGCACGAAAATATGACTCAAAATCTGGGTATGGTAGTGTGGCGGGTAGTGTCCCTGTCTCTGAGCGACAACTCTGGATTTGATTCCAATTCCTGAACTTGCGTGTTCCTAGCTCTGGGCTAGAAGGCCTCGATTCAAGTCCTGCCTGTTGCAGAGGTATGTCACAGCATGTCAGAACAGGCAGATGAACTAACACACAGGAGAATACTGTTACAGCTTTAGGGGTATTGCTGAGTGATGCTAGTGTCCCTACCTCTAGGCACAAAGGTCCAGGCGTAAAGCCCACAGAAATGTCTCTGGATACATCTGAACAAACTGATGAAAATGGATTTAGAATTGTGACTTGATGGTAAAGGAAGAGGTGTCAGTATTGCATTTCAGAATTTAGGCCCAGAATGACTGAAAGTACAGCAATTCGTGTTGATTGGGGTTACATTTTGCAGCAGTAAAGGTTTATAAGATCAAAATGGACATAGATAGGGTGAGTATTCAGGGGTTTTTCCCCAGGTTAGGGGCATCCAAAACTAGAGGGCATTGGTGGAAAGTGAGAAGGGAAAGGTTTTGAGGAGGCCTAAAGGGCACCATTTCACACAGAGGGTGGTGTGTGTATGGAATGAGCTGCCAGAGGAAGTGGTGGAGGCTGGTACAACTACATCATCTGGGTACTGAGAGACCTGGCAAGCTTTTCCAGCAATTTCTGTATTTCTTTAAAAAGTGCATTCAGTTTAACACAGGTATACTGAATAAATTAAACATTTTTATTTTTTAATGACGCAGGGACATATAAACATATCTTCAAATTGACCGAGACCATTTTCTGCGAAGGATATGGCTCTGTCTATGACAGCAGCAATGATGCACCTACATGGAACAGGGAATGTGATGGAGACATAGTTTGGACAATGTACAAGGAGAGAATATGCAAACTCCACACAGACAGTCTCCCAAGGCTGGAATCGACCCCAAGTCCCTGGTGCTGTGAGGCAGCAGTGCTAACCACAGTACTACTCTTTGGATGATCCCAAACCAGAATTCACTGGAATCTACTCACTGCCAAAAGCAAAGGGACTTCAGCCAAATCCAAACTCCCCCAGGATGAAATCCCATTGCTAGTAGCTTGTGTGAGTGTAATATCTTCAGAAGCAGAATAACGTTTTGGACAATCTCACAATTTTTCCTTTGTCATGAGTTCCAATAATATTTGGACCAAGTTATTTCAAGTTAAATGTGTGTGTGTGTCTGTGTGTGTCTGTGTGTGTCAGTGTGTGTGTGTCTGTGTGTGTGTCTGTGTGTGTGTGTGTCTGTGTCTGTGTGTGTGTGTGTCTGCGTCTGTGTGTGTGTGTGTGTGTGTGTGTGTGTCTGTGTCTGTGTGTGTGTGTGTCTGCAGAAATGACTTACACGGATGTCCCAAGACTGGAGGTTTGAGCTATTGGGAGAGGCTGATTAGGTTGAGGTGTTTCCCCCTGGAGTGTTAGAGGCTGAAGAGTGACATTATAGAAGTTTATAAAACCATCAGGGGCATGGATATTCTGAACAGCCACATTCTGCTCCGCAGGATAGGGGAGTCCAGAACAAGACGGCATAGGTTGAAGGCAAGGGGGATTGATTTAGAAGGGATCTAGAGGTAAATGTTTCACACAGAGAGTGGTGTGTGTACATAAAGTGCTGTCAGAGGAAGTGCTGAAGGTGGTTACAATCGCATATTTTAAAAGTGTCTGAAAGAGGAGGGATATTTACCAAATGCTGGCAAATGGGACTGGATCAGATTTGATATCTGATCGTAGTGAACAGATCGGACTAACGGGTCTGTTTCCGTTCTGTATGACTCTCTGGTTCGAAAAGAGGGATGATGAAAAATTCTGTATGGTCCTTTCAAGTCGTACTTCTCTTCTCTGGAAGTTTATCGTGCCTCCATGTTCACATTGATTGAAAGCTGCATTAGTTAAATATTTGACAAAGAAGTGAGTCACGGATAATGGGACGCAGACAGGAAAGTAGGGCTGAGACCCTAACCTCATCAGCCACAATCTTAGTGCCGGGTGGAGAAGGCTCAAAATATTTAATGACCCACTCCTGCTCCTCAGTCCAATGTTCCTGTGTTCCATTCAGCCCCTCATACCTGCTAGAATGGAACAGTTGGAGGCTACTTACTCCCATAACCTGGTGCACAGAAACAGAGGAGACCAATCAGTCCCTCAAGACTGTCACACATGCTTTGAGGTGATTTGGGAAATGTAATTGGAAAATCCAGGCGAGGTATGAAAGAGCCCCCTCATCTCTCTTTAAAAAACTTCCCCTATCTGCAGCTTGTGCTCCATTTGTTGGTCATGTTGTAGACCCAGATTTAGTGTGAATACAGCCCACATACCTCACCAAGAGATGGCTCACAAAATCATCTGGTCTCCCTGACTGCAATATGCAATACCAGAACATTAATAAAAAATAACACCCACTAACTTTCCAATAACAGAATGTGAGAAAATCAGAAACAGGGGCATGTCGTTCACTCCCCAAACCTGCCCTGCCCTTCACTAAGATCATGGCTGATCTGCTCCTGGCCTCAAATCCTCTTTCATACCCAATTCTTCATAGCCCTCAACTCCCTGACAGGTTAATATCCATCTATTTCCTCTTCAAATACATTCAGTCATCTAGCTCCTGGAACACTCTTGAGAAGAGAAATCCTGACATTCAATACCACCTGTTTGAAGAATTCACTTGCTGCTCCGATATCATGGTTTATTGATATGAACAAAAGAGGTTGAGACAAGGGTTCAGGTAAAAATGACAGGCCCCGATATCAAGGCAGTGGTTGACTTCTGTTGACATCAAGGAGCTGGACTTTCGGGAATCAGAGTAAACTCTCCAGTGTTTGGAGTCAAACATGGCACAAAGGAAGATGTTCATCATCTCAGTCCTGGGTCACCTCTGTGGGAGATCCTCAGGGTAGCTTCCTCTTCACAAACATCTTCAGCTGCTTCATCAATGTCTCCCCACCCTCACCCCCCCCCCCACCATAAGATCAGAAGTGGGGATGGTCAATGAAGATTCCACAATGTTCAGAACATTTTGTCCCCCGTCAGCTCCTGAACTGGTCTTTGTCCGTGTGTAGCAGGATCCAGGCTCCATTGAAACTTGTGCTGTTAACGTCTCCGTAACATTCATGTAACAGCACTGCCTGACACTACACATTGCCACAGTAAAATAGAGTTCATTCAGCACCTCACACTGGTTTCACAGGAATATGAGGAAGTCATTCAGCCCATTGACACTATTCGAGTAGAACAGGGACAGCCCATTCAGTGCCTCCAGCCTATTACTCAGGAAGAGAAGGAGTCCAGTGTGATGGACCAAAACAGAGCCCCTCGGAAATATTTGAAGGCGGTAGCCTAGACTGTTATGTTTTCTTATTTTAAAGGAAATGTAAAGTGTCTGTGCCAGATGCAATGTCAATGGTCAAATTACTCTGTGAAGAAAACACCATCTACTTAAACACGAAAGAGAAAATGAAACCAAAGATAGAGGAACTTAGAATAACGTAATTCGATTGGCCTAGTTAACAGAATAATAGATCTAGGAACTATTACTAATGAACTGTTCCAATATATGGAAATCCCATAAGCACAGTCCTTGGCAAAAAGGAATGTTCAGACACAGATTGTCGCAAACATTTCTCAAATCCAGGAATTAAAAACAGCATCAAGAGAAATTTCAGAGAGGGTAGCAACCAGGAAAGATTCACTGAAGCTTCCAACTCTGTGGAGACCCCAATAGTTTCTGATGTCACTGAGAAACCAAAACCCAGAGATCCTAACCTGTGAGAGCAGGCCACACCCATTCAGGCTGCATTAAAATAAACACAATGCCTCCCTCGCTGTTTACTCAAGTGGTCTTAACTATCCAGCTTGGTAATGATCGTTCAATCTCTCTCATAAAAGAAACCCGGACAAATTAACCTCTTAAAGCTGCACCATCGTCACACTAGTCAGGGAAATGAGCTGTAAAACAGGAACCAGGTTGCAACCAGTCAGGCCCTTGGCCCTGTCCAATCGGACAAGGTGGAAGCCAATCACTCCCTTGAGTCACTTATACAGGAACAGTAGGAGGCCATTCCCACCTCAATGCACTTACACGGGGACACAATGAGGTAATTTTTTCTGATTCCTGATGCTGCCGGACCCGCTGTGCTTTTCCAGCAATCGACTCTCTACTCTGATCTCCAGCATTGGCAGTCTTAAGGGTCTCCAGATTGATGCTGTAACATGATGAACAAGTGGGGCAGAGGCTGCACAGACAGACTGCTCCACGTTGTTCCTCATGGCTCTGTCGATCATGATACACACGTGGGACTTTAACGTCGTTTTCTAGTGGTGAAGAGGGAAGCCATATGTCTTGTGTGAAGTCTCAAGAAGGCACCTTCCATCTCCGAGAAGACAGCCTGGTGTTCTCTATGTAGGGCGGAAGCTGGCGGGAATGGCTACCTGTTTCAGATGGAATTGCTAACTGGTTAAGACGCTAAGTATTGTGACTGCTGTTGGGGATTGTGAGCAACTTGACGTTCAGTACAAGGTTCACACACCGACTGCACTAGAACATGGGGGGAGTTAATTTAGGCATATAAACTTTTAGGAATGCCACGTTAGATAGATGAAGTAACTCTCTAAGTTCAAATCATGGTGATCTTGCTCATGTTGATCTTGTCTAGTGCACGTCCTGTTCAGTGTAACCTGTATGCCTTACTCTGTCCAAGTCTATTTCCACCCTATGATCTGTCTGGCCATGCTCACTATGATCTTCCTCCACTGCTCATAAACAAAGTGTTTCCCTGTACTGAGGTACACGTGGCAATAAATCAAACCAATCAATCCTGGGTAAAGTATGTTTTTTCTCTCCCTGTCAATGTCTGTTTTGGAAATAAGAGATCGCTGCCACTCCTCGTATTTCAGCATCACCATTTCTTCGTCTCTCACAGCTCTACAGATTAAACACTCAGCTTCGTCACTCTATCCTCATGTTATCATCACCAGTGTCTGTGGTAAGGAGATCATTCCTTACAAAGGAGATCAAATCTGTACAGAGTGCCCCAAATGCTCTCTCAGCAAGGCTCTACAACAGCAGGAAGATGGCTTTACTTATGTACTCGAATCATCTTACAATGAAGGACAGCATACCAGTGACTGCACCCATTACTTACACAGGGTTTGATTCAGAGCAGTCAGCATATTCTTGTGAGTGGGAGATCATGCTTCCCAAATTTCTTAAAGTCCTTTGATTAAGTTACCAGGACGTTTGATGAGAGCAGAGTGATAGACGTAGTCTCTATGGAGTTAAGTAAGGCCTTTGATAAGGTTCCACATGGCAGGCTGCTCAGGAAGGTAACATCTCGTAGAATGCGGGGGGAACTGGCCAATTGGATACACAGTTGACTTGATGGTAGGAAGCAGAGTGTTGAGTGGAAGGATGTTTGTCAGACCGGAGGCTTGGTCCATTGCTGTTGGTTATCAATGATTTCGTTGAGAATGTACAAGGTATGATTAATAAGTGTGCAGATGACACTAAAGTAATTGGGATCATGATCAGTGAGAATGTTTATCAGAAATTGCAGCAGGACCTTAATCAGGTGGGAAATGGGCCGAGAAATGGCAAATGGAATTTAATATAGAAGAGTGAGGTCTTGCATTTTGGAAACTCAAATCAAGGTAGGAGTTTCATGTGAATGGGAGGGTCTTAAGGGCTGCTGTGGGCAGAGAGTCCTTAGTGTTCAGGTGCACAGTTCCCTGAGAGTGGAGTCACAGGTAGACAGGGCAGTGAAGAAGGCTTTTGGCACATTGGCCTTCATCAGGCAGGGTATTGAGTATAGAAGTTGGGACGTTATGTTGCAGTTACACAGGACTTTGGTAAGGCCGCACTTGGAGTATTATGTTCAGTTTTTGTCACCTTTTTATGGGGAAGATGTTATTAAATTAGGCAAAAACAATGACTGCAGATGCTGGAAACTAGATTCTGGATTAGTGGTGCTGGAAGAGCACAGCAGTTCAGGCAGCATCCAAGTAGCTTCGAAATCGACGTTTCGGGCAAAAGCCCTTTATCAGGAATAAAGGCAGTGAGCCTGAAGCGTGGAGAGATAAGCTAGAGGGGGGTGGGGGTGGGGAGAATGTAAATGACCTGGGAGTTGCAGTGGGAGAGGGACTCCCTGAGATTCTTGTAGAGAGAGGAGGAAAACCTCTCCAAGGCAGGCATCCTTACAAAAGGATTCGCCGTAGGGTTAAAATCAATGAGGTAAAAACAATGACTGCAGATGCTGGAAACTAGATTCTGGATTAGTGGTGCTGGAAGAGCACAGCAGTTCAGGCAGCATCAAAATAGCTTTGAAATCGACGTTTCGGGCAAAAGCCCTTCATCAGGAATAAAGGCAGTGAGCCTGAAACGTGCAGTGATAAGCTAGAGGAGGGTGGGGATGCCTGCCTTGAAGAAGTTTTCCTCCTCTCTCTACAAGAATCTTAGGGAGTCCCTCTCCCACTGCAACTCCCAGGTCATGTACTTTCTCCTCACCCCCACCCTCCTCTAGCTTATCTCTCCACGCTTCAGGCTCACTGCCTTTATTCCTGATGAAGGGCTTTTGCCTAAAACGTCGATTTCGAAGCTACTTGGATGCTGCCTGAACTGCTGTGCTCTTCCAGCACCACTAATTCAGAATGTTATTAAATTAGAAAGAGTGCAGAAGAAATTTACAAAGACGTCGCCAGGACACAATGTCAGAGTTATCGGTTGAGGGTGGACACGCTAGGACCTTTTACTTCGCGTGTTAGAGACTGAGGGAGTCCTTATAGAGCTGTATAAAGTCACTAGGGGTATGGATAGGGTTAATGCTCTCAGTGATTTTCCAAGGTGTAGATAATCGAGGATTAGAGGGGATCAGTTTAAGTGTAAAGGGGAAGGAATAAAAGGGAACCTGAGGGGCCACTTCTCTACACAGAGGGCTGGTACGTGGATGAGCTGCCAGCAGATGTGGTTGAGGGGGTTACAGTAACAACATCTCAAAAATATTTGGATAAATATGTGGATAGGAAAGGACTGGAAGGATATGGGCCAACTGCAGGGAATTGGGGTTAGCGTGGATGGATATTTACAAGGTGGCGTCGAACCACTCTGTTAATTAAACCCAAACACCCAGAAAAGCTCGCCTCACCTCGTAATCTGTTAAAATATGAGCGACACAGATCTCCTACATTCCATTATTTAAACAAAAATTATCAAGTTAGATTCTTTACTTTAATAGTGAACACTGAACAACAACTATTCTCAAATACAAGCCGCACTTTTCTTAGCTTCTTACTATCTGACTCCAACTCCGTAAAAATATGCTTTTCCAACAACCCACATATGAAACATTAAAATCCCAAGATCCTACAGTCTCTATCTTCTCCGCTGTGTTCACTCTTCCAGCTGCTGTTCTCCCTGGGTCATATTTTTTTTATTGAAAGTAGGTTTACATGAACATGTGTCTTTGATAGAGAGTGTTTGGGATGGCCAGTTAGCACTCCTGCTCTACAGCAGTTACTCTACTGTTGGATGGCAGTGGCTCTCCCTCCAGTTTTCAAAATGCTGGGTTTATATACTCACCATGATATAATAAATCTCATAATTTGCTTGCTGTCCTGGTGTCCAAACAACAATATTCAATTTCTGTTGGTTTCTGGTATCCTGAGCGTTATTTAATCTCTTTGATTGCATTTGAATGGCTGTCAAAACAGCAACCAAAACTCAGGTATCCATTTCTCAGCGAATGGTGAGTTGTGGAACAGTGTGATCTTTAGCTAGCATCTGTGGCTTTAATTTCTATTCAACAAAACCCGTTCTGTCTTAAAGTGCCCATACATGTTTTTGGCTTCATAACATCTTACTGCTTCAGAAAATAAAATGAACCAGCAGAATGAAAGGATGGCATCATTCCTTTTCCTCTAATTCTTAATCCCAATTATATGAAATATAAAAGTATTAATCTCAGTTATATCATTCATATTAATCCTGCACACCAATACAACACTGGAATAAGTCAAATCTTATCTACACTGCTTTCCTTTAAATCCGCGAAAACCCATCTGCTATCACATTGTCAGAGCCACAGCATGTACATTTTGTGAGTTTAAAGTCGGTAAGGTAAGACTCCAATGAAATAGTCTCATATTCTGGTCTTTAAATATTCCAAAAAATGCGTGAGATTTGTCGTTGTCCACAACCATCCCCGACAATTTGTTTGTCATATACACATTAAAATATTGTCAGGCCAGGATGAAACTTAATCATTCTTGTTCAATAATGGAGATTTTGTATTTTTTATCTGGTGAATATCGAGTTTCTTCGACAAGTAGCCAATTAGCCATTCAATTCCATCATCCTCTTTCTGTAGCAATACAGCTCTGGCCACTATACCCCGAGTATCAATCACAATTTTCAAAGGGTTTCAGAATATTTGGTGTAGCTAAAGCTGGTGTGGTGATTAATACCGCTTTAAAATCCTCAAATGCCTCCTGGCATTGTTCTGTCCACCACAATTCTGTTTCCTTCTTTAATAAATCCATCAGTGGTGCCAATACGCTGCTGAAGTTTGGAACAAACTTCCGATAGAATTCACTCAGTTCCAAAAATCGAAGCATCTCTTTCTTCGAGGATGGTTGGGGAAATTCCTCAAAGACCTTCGTCTTTGTGTTCCATGGGGTCAACCTTTCATGTCCAATGTAATGTCCCGAGAACGTCACCTCTGCCTTCGCGAATTCTGTTTTCTTCAAGTTTATTACCAAGTTTGCTTCTTGTAATCGTTCAACATGCTCTGCCAACTGTAACATGTGAGCTTTCAATCACTTGCTAAAGATCACTACATCATACCGATAACCTGCACCATTTGTTCATATGGCCACAACTCTGTTCCTGAGTCTTAAATGTGGCTGGTGCATTATTCATCCATATGAAATACTCGATAAAGTTTTTTGTCATCTCTGGTATCTTTACTAGATAGTTTAACTGACTCCACATTTTTTTTAATTTGAAAGGGGCCACTAAACCTGGCTTTGAAGAGATTTCTTACCACTGGTGGCAATATTAATACGTCATCCCCACGGGAAATCTTCAAAGTTTCAGTATTTTTATCTGCCACCTGCTTCACTCTATGCTGTGCTCTTCAGATACTGTTTAGTAAACTTACCTACTCCATGTACTCTCTCCTTCACCTCATACATATAATCCAGGTGTGAGATTTCTGACTTCGGTCCTGTCAATTTATATTTAATGAATTTCAAAGGAGCTCTCACTTCATGTATGAATATTAACTCAAAGGAAGTCAAGTGAGTCGATTTATTTGGGGCATCTCTAATGGCAAACAATTTAATGGGGCACCTTTATCCCAACCATTTGGCCAACCCTGACAGTACGCTGTTAACAGTCTTCAGCGTCTGATGCTAACTTTCCAAGGCGCCCTGGGATTCAGGATGGGACGCCCTTGATTTGAAGTGCTGTATGCCTAAGCTATCCATGACTTCCTTAAACAGCTGAGCGGTAAAATAAGACCTTGGTCTGACTGAATCTCTCTGGGTAGTCCACAGCGAGTAAAGAAAGCTACCAACTACTCCACCTCCCTTTTTGCCTTGACATTCCAATAATGGAATTTCCTCTGGAAATCTGGTAGACACATCCATTATGGTCAGCAAATATTGGTTTCCACTTTTACTTTAGAAAGGGGAGCTACACAATTAATCATAACCCACGTGCAAGGTTCTTCGAATGCAGGAATTGGTAAGAAAGGTGCTGGTTTTATTACTGCATGTTACTTGCCTACCATTTGGTATGTATGTCACGTACAACAAAAATTAACAGCGTCCTTGTGCATTCCAGGCCACTAGAAATGCTTCTGTACCTTAGCTTGTCTTCTGTGCTCCTTGGTGACCGCCTGCAGTTAGTTTATGAGCTACCCGTAACACTGTACGTTGCTGCTAACACAATCTGGTGCACTTCGGCCCATTTCCCTTCTGCAGTACCCTATCGGGGTCTCCATTTTAATTTTATGATTCTATCTTTAAGTTAATAACATTCAACAATATATTCTGATTCCTTTTCTGTGTGTGTGCATGTGTATGTGTGTGTGTATGTGTGTGTATATATCTGTTGTAAGTCCATTAGCCTTTCTGGACTAAGCCCCCCTGCCTGATCCTCTGCCTGTTCAGGTTTATCCTGCACCGTTACATCAAACAGGGGGTCAGTTCACTGAGTGTCAATTCATTTGTCTTTTTCGTTTGTTTTTCATTCCTGCTGTAACTTATGACAGTGGTATCTTGTTACTACACAGTCTGGAAAAATTCCTGGGTAATTTTCTTTTAACTCACCAATTCCCTCGTCTTCCTTTGGCTTCTCCACCACAAGGGGTGCCTATCCCACCTCGCCTCCTGCTAAATCGTTCCCAAGAACAAACTGTATTCTGAGAACTGACACTCTGTTATTCACTGCCACTGTTCCTTCCCTAATCTTGATTTGGCATTCCATCCTGATGTTACACAAGGGAATGCTTAATTTCTGTCCCCATTCCACAAATTAACACGCTCTTGATTAACATGCCAGAAAGAGTGAAAATACTTTCATCTCTTACTATTAGAGGGTGAGAGAAAGTGAGGGCTGCACATGCTGGAGATGAGAGTTGTCAAGCGTGTTGCTGGAAAAGCACAGCACGTCGGCAGCATCCGAGGGGCAGGAGAGTTAACGTTTCATGTATAAATCCTTCATCAGGATAGTGGGAGGTAAGGGAGGGGGAAGGAGTTTGAGAATTAAATGGGAGGGTGGGGGTGGAGCTGGGGTGAAAGGGAGCTTGGAAGGCGATAGGTAGATGCAGGTGGGGTGTGATGGTGATAGGTCAGAGAGGAGGGTGATAGGACTCCTAACGGTGGTAGGACAGCTGGAACCCTCAAACCGTATAGCATCAACGTTGACTTCACCAAATTCCAAATCTCCCCTCCACCAACCTCTCCCAGATTCAACCGTTGAATCTAGCACTGCCCTCTTGGACTGCCCTAACTAGCCATCTTCCTTTCCACCTATTGACTCCATTCTACCCTGCGACATATCACTATCACTCCCACCTACATCTTCTTATTGACTTCCCAGTGACCCTCCCACCAGCTCGGCTACCCCCCTCGTATTTATCTTTCAGCCCCCTTGTCCCCCTACCATGTTCCTGACGATGGGTTTCTGCCTGATATTCGATTGTCCTGCTGTTTGGATGCTGCCTGATCTGTTGTGCTTTTCCGGCGCCTCACTTCTCAACTATTAGAGACTGAGCAGATCCCGTATCTCACAAAATTATAACTTCTTGTCCTTCTCTCCCTGATCTTTCTGAGTAAACTTTATCCACAGAGGTGAATTCTTTACAGAGATCAGGCACTAACTCCATACCCAGCCCTTGCCTAGGCTGTGCAACTTCCTGCAGCTCCTCGGCTCCACTTGGGGTCTCCTTTACCTGTTTCACTAATGCCACTGGGCTGAGCCTCTTCTACCACATCTTTCTCCAAAGTGTCTTCCTTTAATGCCCAGCACCGTGTGTCCCACCTTACTGCAGTGAAAACAACCTTTTTCCCTCTGCCCTTCTTAAACCATCAGCACTGTAATATTATGTGTTATACTCCCTTAGAGTGAGAGCACTGAGGCCTTTCAACCCCCTTGGGCTTCTTTCTTCACCTGTGGTAAACTATTGTGAGCTACTGTTCGCTTTGTAATGTGTGATCGTCCATTCTCCCAATTTCTATCCCTCACAGGATGAAATTCCTGCCAGAAGCTAAATTTCATCACATGCCACAATGCATATTTACCTGCCATTTCTGCTGCGCTTCTCACTTCTTGAACTTTCTATTCATTCTCATGAATTCTTACTATCTCTAGAAGTAAGTGTTTTAACTTCTCCAGCAGATTAATCTCCCTTCAAGCCTCACAGGTCTTATCCATCTTTAAGGCCAGCACCCACCTGTCAAAATGACTGTGGTTAATTCTTTCAAACTCAATATAAGTCTGACCTGGTTCCTTCTCTATTTTTCTGAACTTCTGTATATATGCTTCTAGTACCAATTAATAAACAATCAAAATAGCCATTTTAATATCTTGATAATCTCTTGATCCCTCATCTGACAGCGCTGCACATACCACACCAGCTGTGCCCACCAGCTTAGTCTGAACTAGCATTACCCACAAGTTCACTGGACACGTCATCTGCCTAGCCATTGTTTCAAATGAAACAAAAAAGGTTTTGACAATTTTCTCACCAAAATATTGCAAGTTACTGATCTAGTTGTATACATCCCTACGTTCTCCCTTCATCTCCATCCTGTTAGTTTAACTTTCTTGTCTAATTCCCAACTTCTGAATTTCAAATCCCCGCTCTCTTTCTTTTTCCTCTCTTTCTCTTTCATCTCTCTCTGTTTCCGTCCCTTTATTTATCTTCTACCTCCATTTGCCACATTTGCAATTTAAGTTTTTTATAAGTCTACTGCAGTTGCCGATTTCTCTGATATAACAAGTGCTTAACTAACTCCATTACAATTTCAGCTTCTCTTTTCTCCCTGGTTAAACCCAATTCCAACCTATTGGCTAATTCTAAAATATGTCCTCCTTCTGTCTTTCTAAACTTCCTTGGAAAATTTGTGAAGCTCTTTAGTAATGTTTAAAGCCATTTCCCTCACTTTTCATTTAACCAATCACAAGTAACAAAATTAAACGAATTTTTCCTCTGGTTTTATTTGAAGATCAAAGTCACTAATTCCAATGAGTTGGAATTGGCTGGGACCTGTTGTATCTCAAATCTGTTCAAGTCGGTCCAAGTGCCACACAGCATGTCCCCAAACTATTATGACATCAATGTCGAACTCCTCTGTTAATTAAACCCACTCACCTAGAAAAGCTGACCTCACACCATAATCTGTCAACACGTGAGCGACAGAGAACTCCTACATTCCACGAATAAACAAAAAGTAACAATTTATATCTGTGCAAGTTAGCTCGCTGAGCTTGAAGGTATGTTTTCAGAAGTTTTGTCACCATGACTAGGTGACATCATCAGTGAGAGTATCTGCTGAAGCTCTGGTGGTATGTCCCGCCTCTCTATTTATAGGTCTTGGTTTCTTAAGATGGGTGATGTCATTTCCGGTTATTTTAACAAGACAATGTAGACAGGATCTAAATTGATGCATTTATTGATGGACTTCTGGTTAGAATACCATTCCTCTAAGAAGGTCCTTGCACGTCTTCGTATGTGCGTGTGATTTGTCCCAGTCAAAGTGATGCCTTTCTTTGTCTGTGTGTATGGAACATAGTGATAGTGCTAGTTGGTGTTCATGTCTTTTGGTGGCTAGTTGGTGTTCATGTATCCGCATAACACGACAACAGGACAGTTTCAATGGTGGAACAATGATTTTATATACAGTTTAATCAATGTGTGTGTGCAGATAAGTCGCATTTTTCACATGTGCACAACACATTGTAAATGAACATCAGAGACTCCGTTAATGAAAAATTATGCATATGATGTATAAAATTGATAAAACATTAAAACATGATTTGATCCTCTCAACGTTCACTCCTTTTCTGGGATTCCCAACACTAATCTCTCATTCTTACCAGGGCGTGTGCTCCAAATTCTTGATTCTGGTGTCCCAACTTATTTCAGTTAATCCCCTTTCTACAGGGACTTCAATATGTTGGCCTGCTGGGATCTTTCCAAAGCTAGTGTCAGTCACATTATTGGAGATAAATATTCTGGCATCACTCAGTATTCGAACATATTACTCTGTTGTACATGCACTGTACAAAGGACCACAGCACACAGGCATTGCCAAAACATTGGAGGATGTTCATCTACTACTTTTGATAATGTAGTTTTCTCATTTTCCACATCTCCATATCTATATCCTGTCTCTCCTTCTCCCTGTGTATCTAGTTAAGAAATCCACCAATTATTCTTCGTGTCCCATCTCCCAAAACTCCTTCTTTCAGTTTATATCTAACGGTCTCTTCAAGATGTAATGTGGTTATAATTAAGCAATGTAACTGCATAGACATGCGGGCATAGCGGTCCAGAGTTAATTGGAAGGAGAGCTGAACAGGAAAGACCATGGAGCAGCAATGGGAGGAGGTTCTGGGGATAATTCGGAAGATAATACCAGAAATGCAACCCCAAGAACTTGAAACATAATTCATGGGAGAACAAGGCAGCCATGAGTGATAAGGCATCAAACCGAAAGAGAAAACATACAATGTGGTGAAGATGATTGGGAATCCAGAGAATTCATTGGCTCTGCAATTACATAACGCTGGCATCACTGACACTACAAAGCTCTTAATCATGGTCAGGGAAAGAAACAGAGGAAACACATTCACTTTAAACACAGAAGATTGTATTTCTCAAGGAAAAAGATTCAGGTGAATTAAATATTTGAATTAAGATCAGTTAAGTGCTTTTGCGGAATGTGTCAGGTTGGAAGCAAGACCCGGGGCGAGACCCTTAGCAGAATGAGAGTAAGAAAATTGAAGTATTTCCACATCAAAAACCAGGTTAGGTCACTGAGTGCAGGGCTGATGGGTGAATGGGTCTCAGTGAGAATTGGGGAACAGACAGCAGAACTGCATTGCAGGTATTGCAGCTCTAAACAGCGTATTCATGTCGTGCTGTAGACCACAGCAGCAGGAGAAGCAGAGCTTCATTCAACCACAACCTGAAACTTTTTACCAGGGAAACAACTCAGTCTGTCATTACCATCAACACCATCTATGGCTCAGTGATGATTGTGGGTGAACATATCAGAGTCAGAATCACATGAACTTTAACCTGATGCTAACTCATTAAAGCTACCGGACTTGACCAACAGATCTGATCGAAACACTGCAGTCCTGTCACATTCAGTCATAAATGATGATGGACGATTAAACAAATGACAGGAGGAGAGGGCTCCACAAACATCCCCATCCTCAATAATGGAACAGACCTGCACATTAGTATAAAAGATAAGGATGTTTTATCTGCACCATCTTCTGCCAGAAGTGTTGAGTCGATGATACACCTCACCCTCATCATGATGGCCACAAAATCACAGATGCCAGTCTTCAACCAATTTGATTCGCTGCATGTGACATGAAGAAACAGGTGAACACAGTAGATACGACAAAGACAATGGGCCCTGACCCTCTTCCTGCAATAGAAATGAAACCTTGTGCTGTACAACAGGCCGTGTCCCTGGGGAAGCTGTTTCATTCCAGATCCAACTCTGATATCTCCCTGGCAATGTGGAAAATTACTCCCCTATGTCCCATAACCTAAAACGGGAATAATTACAATCTGACCAATTACCACCCCCTCAGTCCCATCATGACAGTCACATTGGTGGGAGTTCTTTTTGACAGAGCTGTCAAGCTGCACAGCAATAACCTAGTCAGTGTGGTTTTTGACAGGACCCCATGTGGAGATGGTTCTGTTGTGGAAATGTCACTGGATTACTAATCCAGACCAGGCGAATGATCGGGCAGCGGGTGGAAGTTAAAGACAATTAATAAAATATCGAGATCTAAAATCTGGGATCAGTAACAGTGACCTTGAATCCAATATCGATTTTCAACAGAATTTCTTTCTCCAGTGTACTTTTAGGAAGTGAATCTCCCATGATTTCCAGTGCTGTCCTAAAAGTGACTCCACAAACCCTGACATGTGATAAACATTTCAATGGTCTCTGAAACGGCCAATCAAGACACTAATTTGTATCAAACTACTCCGAGGTCTGAAAGGATGAAACCAGACAGAACACCCGGCCTCAGCATCAGTGTTGGAAAAGGGAATGGGAACACAGTCCTGTCGACCCCGCAGAGACCCCCTTCCTAACATCTGAGAGCGTGTGACAGCATTTACAGTGTTTTCCCACAGACTGCACAGAAAAATCGGGAATGGAAAAAACATTTCGCCTCCCCATTCTAGTTCATGGAAAAACTCTCCTCAATGCACTTACCCCACACGATATACATATCCGTTTATGTGAGTAACCTTGGGAAGCTATAAAATAGGCGGTGCAGTAGAACGTTTGGTCCATCGAGTTTGCTAACCAATTCAATATAATGTTGGTTGGCCCTTCATTTCCATACCATACTCCTGCTCTCCCACCATCGCTTTACTGTCTCTAAATTTTTATTTATAATCAGTGTCTCGGTTTCCAGGTGCGAGCGAATTCCCCAGGTTCCCCAGTCAGTGAGAGCAGACATTTATTATCATCTCAATGCAGAGTGACTGCCTGTACCTAATACTGTGGCCCCTTGTTTTAGAAGTCCCAGCCAGGGGAATTATCATCCCTGCTTCCAATCTGTCTCACCCTGTCAGAGTTTTTTATATTTCACTGAGATCTCCACTCATTTTCCTAAACCCCATGGAATACTGGCCCAGTCGCCCCAAACTCTGCTCCCACCACAAGCCTATCATCCCAGAGATCAGTCTGGTCATCCTGCACTGCTCTCCCTCAATGTCAGGTTTGTCCATTATTAGGTAAGGAGATCAAAACTGCACACAATACTGCACAATGTTCAAGATGATATCTCACCAAGGCCCTGTACAGCTGCAGTAAGACACCTTTCTCCTAGACACACATCCCCCTGAAATGAAGGTCCACTCACCATTTATCTTCCTCACTGCTTTCTGTTTCTGCAATATTCCTTGCAGCGACTGGTATACAGGGAGATGCAGATCCTTTTCAGTGTTGCAGCTCCCCACTTGGTGGGTCTGTGTACACTGGGCAGCGTGCCATTGCCATGCCCAGTATTGACTTCTGGTTGCAGAACTCACTGCGCTGCATGGGCCTCAGAGGTTTATGCAGAAGGAAACAACAAAAAGGAGCATACGTCCCTTTGTAGATCAACATGTTTCAACCAATCCCTTTCAAATGGTAGGCTGCCAATTTATCGTTTCCACCAAAGGGCACACCGTCACCTCTATCCATTGTTCTCCATCTGTCACGTATTTACCCATTCACTCCACTTGTCTTCGTCTTCTCGGTGCTTTTTTACATCCTCCTCACCCACTCACAATCCCACATCCGTTCGTGCAGTCAGCAGGCTTGCACATACTGTATTTGATTCCAGCAACCAAATGTTTGAAGAGCATTGTGAACAGCTGGGGCCCAAGCACTGATCCCTGTGACACTTCAGCAACCGTCCTCTGTTAATCTCTATTTAGTTATTTCGTGAATCTCGGAGTCACTGGCTGGGCCGGCATTTATTGCTTGACCCTAATTGCCCTTGAGAAGGTGGTGGTGAGCTGCCTTTTTGAACGCTGCAGTCCACCTGCTGTGGTTGACCTCCAATGCCATGAGGGAGGGAATCCCAGGATTCTGACCCAGTGACTGTGAAGGAGCGGTGATAAATTTCCAAGTCAGGATGGTGAATGTCTTGGAAATAACCTGAAGATGATGGTATTCCCATACATATGTAGCCCTTGTCCTTCTAGATAGACATGGTCATGAGTTGGGAAAATGGTATCTGAGGATCTTTGGTGAATCATTTCATTGCAGCATGTAGATAGGAAAACACTGCTGCTGCTGAGCGTTGATGGTGGAGCATTGTGGATGAAGGGACAATCAAACTGGTTGCTTTGTCCTGGATGGTGTAAAGCTTCTTGAGTGTTATTGGGGCTGTACTCATCCAGGCAAATTGGGAGGCTCCTAATACACTTCTGACTTATGCATTGTAGATGATGGACAGACGTTTGGAAGTCAGGATGTGTGTTACTCGCCGCAGTATTCCTAGTTTCTGACCGGCTCTTATAGTAACTGTGTTCATGTGGCGAGACCAGTGAGTTTCTTATCAATGATTACCCACCAGGAATCTGATACTGGGGATTCAATGATAGTAACACCATTGAATGCCAAGGGGCAGGTTAGATTGTATTTTATTGGTTATGGTCATGGTCTGGCATTCGTGTGGCCTGAATATTACTTGCCACTTGTTAGCCTGGATACTCTCCAGATCTTGTCTCGTTTGAACATGGACTTCAGTATCTGAGGAGGCACAAATGTTGCAGAACATTGTACAATCATTAGCAAACATCCCCACTTCTGACCTTAAAATGGAGGGAAGGTCATTGACGAAGGAGCCCTGAGGAAGTTTTCGGCCACTGCTCGAGGGACTCCTACAGATTTGGAGTTGAGTTGACTGACCTTTATCAAACATGACTATCTTCCTACGTGTCAGGTATGATTCGAACCAGCGGGGAGTTTGCCCCTGATTTCCAATTGATTCCAGTGTTGCTAAGGCCCCTTGATACCACACAGGGTCGAATGCAGCCTTGATTTAAAGTGCTATTGCTCTTACCCCACCTATGGAATTCAGCTTTTTTGTCTATGTTTGAACCACGGTAATGAAGTCAGGAGCTGAGTGGCCCTGGTGGAGCCCAAACTGGGCGTCATTGACCAGGGTATTGCTGAGCAGGTGCTGCTTCAAAGCACTACGACATTCCACCACTTTACTGATGATCGAGAGCAGACTGATGGGGTGGTATTTGGCCGGATTGGATTTGTTCTGCTTTTTATATCCAGGAGATACCTGGGGTAATTTTCCACATAATGAGGAAAAGCCATTGTTGTAACTGTGTTGAAACAGTTTCACAAAGACATTGCCAGGACCCAATGGTCTGAATTATAGGGAGAGGTTGGACAAGCTAGGACCTTTTCTTTAGCATGTAAGAGACTGAGGGAGTCCTTATAGAGCTGTATAAAATCACGAGGGGTATGGATGGGGTTAATGCTCTCAGTCTTTTTCCAAGGTGTAGATAATCGAGGATTAGAGGGGATCAGTTTAAGTGTAAAGGGGAAGGAATAAAAGGGAACCTGAGGGGCCACTTCTCTACACAGACGGCTGGTACGTGGATGAGTTGCCAGCAGATATGTTTGAGGGGGGTACATTAACAACATTTCAAAAACATTTGGATAAATATGTGGATAGGAAAGGACTGGAAGCATATGGGCCAACTGCAGGGAAATGGGGTTAGCGTGGATGGACATTTACAAGGTGGACTCGAACCCCTCTGTTAATTAAAACCAATCACCCAGAAAAGCTCGCCTCACCTTGTAATCTGTTAAAATATGAGCGACACAGATCTCCTACCTTCCACTATTTAAACAAAAATTATTAAGTTAGTTTCGTAACTTTATTGGTGAACACTAAACAACAACTATTCGCAAATACAAGCCCCTCTCTTCTTAGTTACTTACTTTCTGACTCCAACGCTGTAAAAATATGCTGTTCCAACAACCCACATATGAAACATTCAAATCTCAACACCATACAGTCTCTATCTTCCCCGCTGTGTTCACTCTTTCAGCTGCTGATCTCCTTGGGTCATGTTTTTTTATTGCAAGTATGTTTAGATGAACATGTGTCTTTGATAGAGAGTGTTTGAGATGGCCAGTTAGCACTCCTGCTCTACAGCAGTTGCTCTATTGTTGGATGGCAGCAGGAGAGCTGGTCAAAATGCTGGGTTTATGTACTCCCCATGATATAATAATTCTCATAATTTGATTGCTGTTCAGGTGTCCAAACAATAATATTCAAAGTCTGTTGGTTTCTGGTATCCTGAGCGTTATTTAAACTCTTTGGTTGCATTTGGATGGCTGTCAAAACAGCAACCAAAACTCAGGTATCCATTTCTCAGCTAATGGTGACATGTGGACAGTGTGACCTTTAGCTGGCATCTGTGGCTTTAATTTCTATTCAACAAACCCGATCTGTCTTAAAGTGCCCATACATGTTTTTGGCTTCATAAAATCTTCCTGCTTCAGAAAATAAAATGAACCAGCTGAATGAAAAGATGGCTACATTTCTTTTCCTCTAATTCTTAATCCCAATTATATGAAATACAAAAGTATTAATCTCAGTTATATCATTCATATTAATTCTGCACACCAATACAACACTGGTATAAGTCAAATCTTATCTCCACTGCTTTCCTTTAAATCCGCGAAAACCCATCTGCTATCACATTGTAGGAGCTACAGCATGTACAATTTGTGAGTTTAAAGTCGGTAAGGTAAGACTCCAATTAAATAGTCTCATATTCTGGTCTTTAAATATTCCAAAAAATGCGAGAGATTTGTCGTTGTCCACAACCATCTCTGACAATTTGTTTGTCGTATAAACACTAAAATATTGTCAGTCTAGTGTGAAACTTAATCATTCTTTTTCAATAATGGAGAGTTTGTATTTTTTTTCTGGTGGATATTGAGTTTTTTCAACAAGTAGCCAATTAGCCATTCAATTCCATCATCCTCTTTCTGTATCAATACATCTCCGACCCCGATATCCCGAGCATCAAACACAATTTTCAATGGGTTTCACAATATTTGGTGTAGCTAAAACTGATGTGGTGATTAATCCTGCTTTAAAATTCTCAAATGCATCCTGGAATTGTTCTGTCCACCACAATTCTGTTTCCTTCTTTAATAAATCCATCAGTGGTGCCAAACGCTGCTGAAATTTGCAACAAACTTCCGATGGAATCCACTCAGTTCCAAAAATCGAAGCACCTCTTTCTTCGAGGATGGTCGTGGAAATTTCTCAAAGCCCTTCGTCTTTGTGTTCCATGGGGTCAACCTTCCATGTCCAATGCAATATCCCAAGAATGTCACCACTTCCTTCGTGAATTCTGTTTTCTTTAAGTTTATTACCAAGTTTGCTTCTTGTAATCGTTGAACATGTTCTGTCAACTGTAACATGTGAGCTTTCAATCACTTGCTAAAGATCACTACATCATAAAGTTAAGCCGCAAAATTTGTTCATATGGCCACAACTCTGTTTCTGAGTCTGAAATGTGGCTGGTGCATTATTCATCCGTATGAAATACTCGATAAATTTTTTTGTCATCTCTGGTATTTTTACTGGGTAGTTAAACTGACTCCACATTTTTTTTTAATTTGAAAGGGGCCATTAACCCTGGCTTTGAAGGGATTTCTTCCCACTGGTGGCAATACTAATACGTCATCCCCATGGGAAATCTTCAAAGTTTCAGTGTTTTTATCTGCCACCTGCTTCACTCTATGCTGTGCTCTTCAGATACTGTTTAGCTTACTTACTTACTCCGTCTACTCTCCCTTCACCTCATACACATATGCCAGGTGTGAGATTTCCTGTCAATTTATATTTAATTAATTTCAAAGGAGCTCTCACTTCATGTACGAATATTAACTCAAAGGAAGTAAAGTGAGTAGATTTATTTGGGACATCGCTAATAGCAAACAATTTAATGGGGCAGCTTTATCCCAATCATTTGGCCAACCCTGACAGTACGCTGTTAACATAGTCTTCAGCACCTGATGCTAACTTTCCAAAGCTCTCTGGGATTCAGGATGGGACGCACTTGATTTGAAGTGCTGTATGCCTAAGCCATCCATGACTTCCTTAAACAGCGGAGCTGTAAAATGAGACCCTTGGCCTAACTGCCCTCTGGGCAGCCCACAGCGAGTCAAGAAAGCTTCCAACTCCTCCACCTCCCTTTTTCCTTAACACTCTAATAATGGAATTTCCTCTGGAAATCTGGTAGACACATCTAATAGGTCAGCAAATATTGGTTTCCACTTTTACTTTAGAAAGGGGAGCGACACAAGTAATCATAACCAACGTGCAAGGTTCTTCGAATGCAGGTTTTGGTCAGAAAGGTGCTGGTTTTATTACTGCCTGTTACCTACCTACCATTTGGTATGTATGTCACGTACAAAAAAAAAATTAACAGCGTCCTTGTACATTCCAGGCCAGTGGAAATGCCTCTGTACATTCGCCTGAGTCTTCTGTACATCTCGCTGACCGCCTGCAGTTCGTTTATGAGCGAGCCGTAACACTGTACGTTACTGCTAACACAATCTGGTGCACTTCGGCCCATTTCCCGTCTGCAGTAACCTATCGGGGTCTACAGTTTAATTTTATGATTCGATCTTTAAGTTAATAACGTTCGACAATATATTCTGATTCTTTTCTGTGTGTGTGCATGTGAATGTGTGTGTATATATCTTTTGTAAATCCATGAGCCTTTCTGGACTAAACCCCTCTGCCTGATCCTCTGCCTGTTCAGGTTTTTCCTGCACCGTTACATCAAACAGGGCGTCAGTTCACTGAGCATCAATTCATTTGTATTTTTCGTTCATTTTTCCTTCCTGCTGTAACTTATGACAGTGGGATCTAGTTACGACACAGTCTGGAAATATTCCTGGGTAATTTTCTTTTAAATCACCAATTCCATTGTCTTCCTTTGGCTTCTCCACCACAAGGGGTGCCTATCCCACCTCGCCTCCTGCTAAATCGTTCCCAAGAACAAATTGTATTCCTGGAACTGACACTCTGTTACTCACTGTCACTGTTACTTCCCTAATCTTGATTTGGCATTCCATCCTGATGTTACACAAGGGAATGCTTAATTTCTGTCCCCATTCCACAAATTAACACTCTCTTGATTAACATGCCAGAAAGAGTGAAAAAAACTTTCATCTCTTACTATTAGAGGGTGAGAGAAAGTGTGGGACTGGAAAAGCACAACACGTCGGCAGCATCCGAGGAGCAGGAGCGTTAACGTTTCAGGCATAAATACTTCATCAGGAAAGTGGGAGGTAAGGGAGGGGCAAGGAGATTGAGAAATAAATGGGAGGGTGAGGGTGGAGCTGGGTGGAAGGGAGCTTGGAAGGCGATAGGTAGATGCAGGTGGGGTGTGATGGTGGTAGGTCGGAGAGGAGGGTGATTGGACTCCTATCGGTGGTAGGACAGCTGGAACCCTCAAACTGTATAGCATCAACGTTGACTTCACCAAATTCCAAATCTCCTCTCCACCAACCTCTCCGAGATCCAACCGTACAACCTAGAACTGCCCTCTTGGACTGCCCTAACTGTCCATCTTCCTTTCTACCCTGCAACATATCACTATCACTCCCACCTATATCTTCTTATTGTCTTCCCAGTGACCCTCCCACCAGCTCAGCTACTCCACTCGTATTTATCTTTCAGCCCCCTTGTTCCCCCACCCCTCCTGACGATGGGTTTCTGCCTGATATTCGATTGTCCTGCTGTTTGGATGCTGCCTGATCTGTTGTGCTTTTCTGGAGCCTCACTTCTCAACTATTAGAGACTGAGCAGATCCCGTATCTCACAAAATTATAACTTCTTGTCTTTCTCCCCCTGTTCTGTCTGAGTAAACTTTATCCACAGAGGTGGATTCTTTAGAGAGATCAGGCACTGCCTCCATACCCAGCCCTTGCCTAGGCTGTGCAATTTCCTGCAGCTCCTCGGCTCCACTTGGCGTCTCTTTTACCAGTTTCACTAATGCCACTGGGCTTAGCCTCTTCTACTGCATCTTTCCGCAAAGTGTCTTCCTTTAACGCCCAGCACGGTGTGTCCCAGCTTACTGCAATGAAAACAACTTTTTCCCTGTGCCCTTCTTAAACCACCAACACTGTAATTTTATGTGTTCCACACCCTTATAGTGAGAGCACCTAAGGCCTTTCACCACCTTTCAACCCCCTTGGGCTTCTTTCTTCACCTATGGTAAACTATTGTGAGCAACTGTTCGCTTTGTAATGTGTGATCGTCCCTTCTCCCAATTTCTATCCCTCACAGGATGAAATTCCTGCCAGAAGCAAAGTTTCATCACATGCCCCAGTGCATATTTACCTGCCCTTTCTGCCGCGCTTCTCACTTCTTGAACTTACTATTCATTCACATTAATTCGTACAATCTCTGGAAGTAAGTCTTTTAACTTCTTCAGCAGATTAATCTCCCTTCAAGCCTCACAGGTCTTATCCATTTTTAAGGCCAGCACCCACCTATCAAAATGACCGTGGTAAATTCTTTCAAACTCAACATAAGTCTGACCTGGTTGCCTCTCTATTTTTCTGAACTTCTGTCTATATGCTACTAGTACCAATTCATGACCAATCAAAATAGCCAATTTGACATCTTGATAATCTCTTGACCCCTAATCTGACAGCGCTACACATACCTCACCAGCTGTACCCACCAGCTTAGTCTGAACTAGCATTACCCACAAGTTCACTGGACACGTCATCTGACTAGCCATTCTTTCAAAGGAAATAAAAAAGTTTTGACATTTTTCTCATCGAAATATGGCAAGTTACTAACCTAGTTGTATACATCCCTACGTTCTCCCTTCATCTCCATCCTGTTAATTTAACTTTCTTGTCTAATTCCCAACTTCTGAATTTCAAATGCCCTCTCTCTTTCTTTTTCCTCTCTTTCTCTTTCGTCTCTCTCTGTTTCCGTCCCTTTATTTATCTTCGAACTCCAGTTGCCAAATTTGCAATTTAAGTTTTCATAACTCTACTGCAGTTCCCTATTTCTCTGACACACCAAAGTGCTTAACTAACTCCATTACAATTTCAGCTTGTCTTTTCTCCCTGGTTAAACCCAATTCCAACCTATTTGCTAATTCTAAAAAAATGTCCTCCTTCTGTCTTTCTAAACTTCCTTGGAAAATTTGGGAACCTCTTTAGTAATGTTAAAAGCCATTTCCCTCACTTTTCATTTAACTAACCACAAGTAACAAAATTAAACGAATTTTCCCACTAGTTTTATTTGAAGATCAAAGTCACTAATTGCAATGAGTTGGAATGTGCTGGGACCTGTTGTATCTCAAATCTGTTCAAGTCTGTTCAAGTGCCACACGGCAAGGCCCCAAACTTTTATGACATCAATGTCGAACCCCTCTGTTAATTAAAACCACACATCTAGGAAAACTCACCTCACTTCATAATCTGTCAAAACGTGAGCGACAGAAAACTCCTAAATTCCACTAGTAAACAAAAAATAACAATTCATATGTATGCAGGTTAGCTCGCTGAGCTTGAAGGTATGTTTTCAGAAGTTTCATCACCATGACTAGGTGACATCATCAGTGGGAGTATCTGCTGAAGTGCTGGTGGTATATCCCGCCTCTCTATTTATAGGTCTTGGTTTCTTAAAATGGGTGATGTCATTTCCGGTTATTTTAACAAGAGAATGTAGACAGGATCTAAATTGATGCGTTTATTGATGGACTTCTGGTTAGAATACCATTCCTCTAAGAAGGCCCTTGCGTGTCTTAGTATGTGTGTGTGCTTTGCACCAGTCAAAGTGGTGCCCTTCTTTGTCTGTATGTATTGAACATCGTGATAGTGCGTCATGTCTTTTGGTGGCTAGCTGGTGTTCATGTATCCTCGTAACACGACAACAGGACAGTTTCAATGTTGGAACAATTATTTTATATACACTGTTTAATCAATGTGTGTGTGCAGATAAGTCGCATTTTTCACATGTGCACAACACATTGTAAATGAACAACAGAGACACAGTTAACGAAAAATAATGCATATGATGTATAAAATTGTTAAAACATTAAAACATGTTTTGATCCTCTCAACGTTCCCTCCTTTTCTGGGATTCCCAACTCTAATCTCTCATTCTCACCAGGATGTGTGCTCCAAAATCTTGATTCTGGTGTCCCAACGTATTTCAGTTAATCCCCTTTCTACTGGGACTTCAATATGTTGGCCTGCTGGGTTCTTTACAAAGCTAGTGTCAGTCATATTATTGGAGATAAATATTCTGAAATCAGACTCATCATTTGAACATATTACTCTGTTGTACATGCACTGTACAAAGTACCACAGCACACAGGCATTGCCAAAATATTTTGGGATGTTCATCTACTTCTTTCGATAACGTAGTTTTCTCATTTTCCACATTTCCATATCTATATCCTGTCTCTCGTTCTCCCTTTGTATCAAGTTAAGAAATCCACCAATTATTCTTCGTGTCCCATCTCCCAAAACTCCTTCTTTCAGTTTATATCTAACGCTCTCTTCAAGATGTAATGTGGTTATAATTGATAAATGTAACTAAAAAGACATGCGGGCGTAGCTGGCCAGAGTTAATTGGAAGGGGAGCTGAGCAGGAAAGACCATGGAGCAGCAATGGGCGGAGGTTCTGGGGATAATTCGGAAGATAATACCAGAAATGCAACCCAAGTAACTTGAAACATAATTCATGGGAGAACAAGGCAGCCATGAGTGATAAGGCATCAAACCAAAAGAGAAAACATACAATTTGGTGAAGATGATTGGGAATCCAGAGAATTCATTTGCTCTGCAACTACATAAGGCTGGCATCACTGACACTACAGAGCTCTTAATCGTGGTCAGGGAGAGAAACAGAGGAAACACATTGACTTTAAACACAGAAGATCGTATTTCTTAAGGAAAAAACATTCAGGTGAATTAAACATTTGAATTAAGATCAGTTAAATGCTTTTGCGGAATGTTTCAGATTGGAAGCAAGACCCGGGGAGACAGACTCTCAGTAGAATGAGAGTTTGAAAATTGAAGTATTTCCACATCAGAAACCAGGTTAGGTCACTGAGTGCAGGGCTGATGGGTGAATGGGTCTCAGTGAGAATTGGGGAACAAACAGCAGAATTGCATTGCAGAGATTGCAGCTTGAAACTGCGTATTCATTTAGTGCTGTAGACCACAGCAGCAGGAGAAGCAGACCTGCATTCAATCACAACCTGAAACTTTTTGCCAGGATAACACCTCAGTCTGTCATTGCCATCAACACCATCTATGGCTCAGTGACGAGTGTGGGTGAACATGTCAGAGGCAGAATCACATGAACTTTAACCTGATGCTAACTCATTAAAGCTACCGGACTTGACCATCAGATCTGATCGAAGCACTACAGTCCTGTCACATTCAGTCATAAATGATGATGGATGATTAAACAAATGACTGGAGGAGAGGGCTCAACAAACATCCCCATCCTAAATAATGGAACAGACCTGCATATCAGTGTAAAAGAGAAAGATGCTTTATCTGCACCATCTTCTGCCAGAAGTGGTGAGTCGATGATACACCTCACCCTCATCATGATGCCCACAAAATCACAGATGCTAATCTTCAACCAATTCGATTCGCTGGACGTGATATGAAGAAACAGGTGAACACAGTAGATACGACACAGACAATGGGTCCTGTCTATATTCCTGCAATAGGACTGAAGACTTGTGCTGCACAACGAGCCGTGTCCCTGGAGAAGCTTTTTCATTCCAGCCTCAACTCTCACATCTCCCTGGCAATGTGGAAAATTACTCTGCTAAGTCCCTTCGCATAAAACGGGAATAATTACAGTCTGACCATTTACCACCCCCTCAGTCCCATCACGACAGTCAAATTGGTGGGAGTTCTTTTTGACAGAGCTGTCAAGCAGCACATAAATAACCTGCTCAGTGTGGTTTCCGATAGGTACCCATTTGGAGATGGCACTGTTGTGGAAATATTACTGGATTACGAATCCAGACCAGGCTAATGATCTGGCAGCGGGTGGAAGTTAAAGACAATTAATAAAATATCGAGATCTAAAATCTGGGATCAGTAACAGTGACCTTGAAGCCAATATGGATTGTAAACTGAATTTCTTTCTCCAATGTACTTTTAGGAAGTGAATCTCCCATGATTTCCTCGGCTGGGCTAAAAGTGACTCCAAAGACCCTGACATGTGATAAACATTTCAATGGTCTCTGAAATTGCCAAGCAAGGGCACTCAATTGTATCAAACTACTCCGAGGTCTGAAAGGAAGAAACTGGACAGAACACCCGGCCTCAGCATCAGTGTCGGAAAAGGGAATGGGAACACAGTCCTGTCGACCCTGCAGAAACCTCCTTCCTAACATCTGAGAGCTTGTGACAACATTTACAGAGCTTTCCCACAGACTGCACAGAAACAGCGGGAATGGAAAACACATTTAGCCTCCTCATTCTAGTTCATGGAAAAAATCTCCTCAATGCACTTACCCCACACGATATACATATCCGTTAATGTGAGTAACCTTGGGAAGCTATAAAATAGGCGGTGCAGTAGTACGTTTGGTCCTTCGAGTTTGCTAACCAATTCAATATAATGATGGTAGGCCCTTCATGTCCAGACCGTACTCCTGCTCTCCCACCATCCCTTTACTGTCTCTAAATCCTAAATTATAATCAGTGTCTCGCTTTCCAATTACGAGCAAATTCCCCAGGTTCCCCAGTCTGTGAGCAGACATTTATTATCATCTCAATGCAGAGTGACTGCCTGTACCTAATATTGTGGCCCCTTGTTTTACAAGTCCCAGCCAGGGAAATTATCATCCCTGTTTCCAATCTGTCACACCCTGTCAGAGTTTTGTATATTTCACTGAGATCTCCACTCATTTTCCTAAACCCCATGGAATACTGGCCCAGTCACCCCAAACTGTGCTCCCACAACAAGCCTGTCATCCCAGAGATCAGTCTGGTCATCCTTCACTGCTCTCCCTCAATGTCAGGTTTGTCCTTTATTAGGTAAGGAGACCAAAACTGCCCACATACTGCACAATCTTCAAGATGATATCTCACCAAGGCCCTGTACAGCTGCAGTAAGACACCTTTTCTCCTGGACTCACATCCCCCGAAAATTAAGGTCCACACTCCATTTATCTTCCTCACTGCTTTCTCTTTCTGCAATATTCCTTTCAACGACTGGTGGACAAGGAGATGCATATCCTTTTCAGTGTTGCAGCTCCCCACTTGGTGGGTCTGTGTACACTGGGCAGCGTGCCAATGCCATGCCCAGTATTGACTTCTGGTTGCAAAACTCACTGCGCTGCATGGGTCTCAGACGTTTATGCAGAAGGTTTATGTAGATCAACATGTTTCAACCAATCCCTTTCAAATGGTAAACTGCCAATTTATCGTTTCCACCAAAGGGCGCACCGTCACCTCTGTCCACATTGTTCTCCATCTGTCACGTATTTACCCACTCTCTCCACTTGCCTTAGACTTCTCGATGCTTTTTTACATCCTCCTCACCCACTCACAATCCCACATCCGTTAGTGCTGTCAGCAGGCTGGGATATATTGTATCTGATTCCAACAACCAAATGTTTAAAGGGCATTGTGAACAGCTGGGCCCCAAGCACCGATCCCTGTGACAAATCAGCAACCATCCTCTGTTAATTTCTATTTATTTATTTCGTGAATCTCGGATTCACTGGCCGGGCCAGCATTTATTCCTTGCCCCTAGTTGCCCTTGAGAAGGTGGTGGTGAGCTGCCTTGTTGACCGCTGCAGTCAACCTGCTGTGGTTGACCTCCAATGCCATTAGGGAGGGAATCCCAGGATTCTGACCCAGCGACTGTGAAGGAGCAGTGATAAATGTCCAAGTCAGGATGGTGAATGGCTTCGAGGGGACCCTGAAGATGATGGTATTCCCATACATCTGCAGCCCTTGTCCTTCTAGATAGACATGGGAGTTGGGAATATGGTCTCTGAGGATCTTTGGTGAATCATTTCATTGCAGCATGTAGATAGGAAAACACTGCTGCTGCTGCTGAGCGTTGATGGTGGAGCATTGTGGATGAAGGGACAGTCAAACTGGCTGCTTTGTCCTGGATGGTACAAAGCTTCTTGAGTGTTGTTGGGGCTGCACTCAACCAGACAAATTGGGAGACTTCCATCACACTTCTGACTTATGCATTGTAGATGATGGACAGACTTTTGGAGCTCAGGATGAGAGTTACTCGCCGCAGTATTCCGAGCTTCGGACCTGCTCTTATAGTTACTGTGTTCATGTGGCGAGACCAGTGAGTTTCTGAGCAATGATTACCCACCAGGAATTTGACACTGGGTAATTCAGTGACAGTAACACCGTTGAATGCCAAGGGGCAGGTTAGATTGTATTTTATTGGTGATGGTCATGGTCTGGCATTCGTGTGGGCTGAATATTACTCGCCACTTGCCAGCCTGGATACTGTCCAGATCTTGTCGCGTTTGAACATGGACTGCTTCAGTATCTGAGGAGCCACAAATGTTGCAGAACATTGTACAATCATTGGCGAACATCCCCACTGCTGACCTTAAAATGATGGGAAGGTCATTGATGAAGTAGCCCTGAAGAAGTTTTCGGCCACTGCTCGAGGGACTGCTAGAGACTTGGAGCTGAGTTGACTGACCTTTATCAACCATGACCATCTTCCTACGTGTCAGGTATGATCCTAACCAGCAGGGAGTTTGCCCCTGATTCCCATTGATTCCAGTGTTGCTTAGGCCCCTTGTTACCACACAGGGTCGAATGCAGCCTTGACTTAAATGGCTGTAACTCTCACCCTACCTCTGGAATTCAGCTCTGTTGTCCATGTTTGAACCATGGTAATGAGTCAGGAGCTGAGTGACCCTGGTGGAGCCCAAACTGGGCGTCATTGACCAGGGTATTGCTGAGCAGGTGCTGCTTTAAAACACTGAGACCTTCCACCACTTTACTGATGAACGAGAGGAGAATGATGGGGTGGCAATTGGGCGGATTGGATTTGTTCTGCTTTTTATATACAGGAGATACTTGGGGTAATTTTCCACATAATCAGGAAAAGCCATTGTTGTAACTGTATTGAAATAGTTTGGCTCGGGGAGTGGCAAGTTATGGAGCACAAGTTTTCAGTACTATTGACATAATGGTGTCAGATTATGCACCTTTTGGAGTATCCAGTATCTCCAACCGTTTCTGGATATCGTGTGGACCGAACCAAATTGGCTGATGACTGGTAACTGAATTGCTGAGGACCACTGGAGGAGGCTGAGATGGATCATCCACTCAGCATTTCTGACTGAAGATTGTTGCGAATGCATCAGCCTTATCTTATACACTGAAGTGCTGGGCTCTTCCATCATGGAGGAAGGGGTTATTTGTGGAATCTCTTCCTTCAGTGAATTGTTTAATTGTCCCCAACGTTTCTCGGCTAGATGTGGAACAACTGCAGAGCTTAGATCTGTTCCTTTGCTTGTGGGATCACTTAGCTGTGTCTATCTCTTACTGCTTATGCTGCTTGGTGCACAAGTCGTCCTGATTGGTGGCTTCAGCAGTCTGACACCTCATTAAAAAGTATGCCTGGTGCAGCTCCTGCCACCCTGCACACTCCACGGAACCAATGTTGATCCTCTAGATTGATGGCAGTTGTTGCGAGGGGGATATGCCAGACCATGAGGTTATGCGAGAGTACAACGTGGCTGCTATTGATGACCCACAACACCTTATGGACATCCAGATTTGAGCTGCTAGATCTGTTCGAAGTCTGCCCTGTTTAGCAACGTGATCGTACCACCCAAAATGGTGGAGGTTATTCTCAATGTGCAGGTGTGATTTTCTCTCCACAATGACTATGCGGTGGTCTCTCTTACCGATAATGTCATGGACAGATACTTCTGTAACTGGCAGATTAGTAAGGCTGTGTTCAAGTATGTATTTTCCTCTTGTTGATTCTTTCCCCACCTACTGCAGAACCAATCGAGCAGTTATATCCTTTGGGGCCTGGCCACCTCGATCAGTAATGCTGTCGCTGAGATACTCTCGGTGGTGAACATAGAAACCCCCCACCCAGAGTACATCTTGCATCCGTGCTACCCTCAGTGCTTCCTCCAAGTGTTGGTCAGCATGGAGGAGTACTGATTCATCAGTTCAGAGAGACTGGTACATGATAATCAGCAGGAGGTTTCCTTTCCCATGTGCAAACTAATGCCATGAGACTTCATGGGATACGGAGTCACTGTTGAGGACTCCAAGAGCAATTCCCTTCCAACTGTATCCCACTGTGCCACCACGTCTGCTGTGTCCGTCCTGCTGATGAGAAAGGAGATATTCTCGGTAGTTAATGGGGTGTCTGCGATATAGTCATACTCACAGAATCATACCTTACAGACAATGTCAGGCTGTTGCTTGCCGAGTCTGTTTATTTATATTCACCGTTTCCTGCCAGCTGTCCCATTCTGGAAACATAGCCATATATTAGCCCCAATCCACTCAGATTTGATTTTTCAAATTGGGCTTGGAGCTTGACCAAAGTCTTCTAAAAATCCACATGTTTTACATCCATTGCTTCTCTTTCATTTGTCTCCCATTCTGTTTCTCAAACATAATTCCCATTTCATAAATCTACGTTAGTGTTGCCGATGACCAATACTTTCAGCCACAATAATTTCTCCTAAACCATTTACTAACTATGTTCTATGTTCCATGTACTCTATCATTTTCCCACAGCAGAATCGGTTTTCCTTGTATTGTTAGAAAGTTCTGTGAAGACAGAACGGAAGTAGTGGCTTCATATTTCTGCCATTTCCCTGTTCCCCATTTTCCATTCTCTGGTTTCAACCTGCAAGGAAACTGCACTTGTTTTCTCATATTTCTCACATTGACATAATTTAACAAGCAAATACAGTTCATTATTATAACCCTTATGAATATAACTCTTGAGAAAATCATCAATTCCTGCCTTAAACTGCTCAAGAATTGACCTTCCACACCAAACACTCACAGGGACATCGACTGTGCCGACAGAAATACAGCACGATCTATACTATTCCCACTTTCCAACACCAGTCCCATCGCCTGGAATGTTATGACACTCCTAATTGCTCGTCCAAGTGCTTTTTAACGATTGTGAGGTGATCATTCCCCTCTCAGGAAGTAATCCCAGAACCCCACACCTCGAGGTGAAAAAATGTTTAAATCATCTCTGAACCTCAAACTCTTCACTTTAAAAGTGTGCTCCTTTGTTCTTGACCCCTTGACTAAAAGGAACAGCTGCTGTCTATCCACCCTGTCCATGTCCCTCATAATCATATCCTTCCGAATCACTGACTCATTAGCTTTCTCTGCTCCAAAGTAAACAACCTGAGCTTATCCAGCCTCTCTCCATAGCTGTCACGCTCCATCCCAGGGAACATCCTGGTGAATCACCTCTGCACCCACTCCAGTACATTCACATCCTTCCTGGAATGTGGTTCCTGGAGCTACATACAGTATTCCATTTTGGCAGTCCCAAAGCCCTGTATTGCTCTTATAACCTACGCACTGATTCGGAAACGCTGTACCCAAGGTCCAATTCTTAACTAGTCCATTAACCTGTCCAGGAGAAAGTGAGGACTGCAAATGCTGGAGACCAGAGCTTTAAAAATGTGTTGCTGGAAAAGCGCAGCATGTCAGGCAGCATCAAAGGAGCAGCAGAATCAACGTTTCGGGCATAAGCCTTTTCAGGAATCTGCCCGAAACTTTGATTCTGCTGCTCCTTTGATGTTGCCTGACCTGCTGCGCTTTTCCAGTAACACATTTTTAAGAATTAACCTGTCCAGTCACATTCAGGGATGTGTGGTGAAGCACCCTCTGACCTTCCCAGTGTGCTGCCATTCATGGAGTCCTCCCCTGTCTGGTCCCTTCTCTCAAAGTGCATCACCTCATATTTATCAGGGTTACATTCCATCTGCCATTGATGTGCCCATCTGACCATTCCATCTGCATCTTCCTGTAACTTAAGGCCTTCCTCCTCACTGCGAACGAACCGGTCAATCTTTATGTCAAACATACACTTACTTATCACACCTCCCCCACTCTCCACCTAGCCCCGACCACATTCAGATCTATATTTTGTTACGAATAACACAAAAAATAAGCGACACAGCACTGATCCCTGTGGTACACCAGGGGACACTGGTCTCCAGTCAATCAAACAGCCTTCTCCCACCACCCCCTTTCACCTGATACGAAGACAATTTTCGTTGTAACTTGTCAAGTTATCCATCATATTGTGAGATTTTACTTTATTTTTCAGTTTCCCAGGTGGAAATTTATCAAAGGCCTTCCTACAAAACTAAATAATCGATCTCCTCAAACAAATTCAATCAAATCCATTGGATGTGACTTCCTTCTGATAAAGTCATGATAATTATCCCTGATCTAACCTTGTGACTCTGTATGGAGTTCGATTTTATCCTTCCCTATTTTATCCAGTAGTTTCCTTAACACTCGCCTACAGTTACCTGGCCTATCTCTCCCACCCTTACTGTGAAGTGGAATCGTATTAGCAGTTGTCCAGTTCTCTGGCACCTCCCTATGGTCAGATTCTAATTAAAATATTCAGTCAGGGCCTTATCTCCTTCGACCCCAACAGCCGCCTGTGAAACAACTCATTCAGACATGGAGATTGGTCCAAATTTGTACAGAACAAAACCTCAAATCCTTTCTCATGTTTTACATCAATCTGTTCAAGAGCTTCCTAGTCCATCTTTTTGAATTCTGTACCTGCCTCCTCCTTCTTCCAAGTAAAATAGATGTGAAGGTCTCATGTAACAATCCATCAATGTTCTCCAGCTTGACACACAGATTGCCACTTGGTTTCTAATGGACACTAACTGTTTGCTGATTATTCTGTTCTAGTTGTCCGTTTGGAATATCGTGGGATTCTCCCTTATCTCGCCTACTTGTACTTCTTCATGTCCATCTGTTATTCAGTCCTTTCGATGTTTCTAAGATTCACCACAATCAACTCTCATCTTTTGAAACTCGAGATTAAAGGCTGAGGTTCCCCATCAGACAATCTTGCCATTTTACTGATTAATCTGGATAATACCTTTTGCAGTTCCTCTGTAGTCAGTATATTCTTTCTTAGATTGGGACTCCGAACGATACACAATATTCTACGTTTAGTCTCACCAACGCTCGATGGAACTGGTGCACGACATCCTCTCTCTTCCAATTACATTCACATTAATGAAAACCTAATTTTTACTTTCCCATTTGCATATGTTCTTCCCAATACCTCTCGCTTTAATTTTTCTTATGAACTTGCTGTGTGAGTTCTTTAACAAAAGCTCATGAATATCCAGCTATACGTTATCCATTGGTTCTTCATTGCCTATGTCCACAAGAATCATCTTCAAACCACTCCAAATAATGTTTGCCACTTCTGGTTTTCCTTCCATCGGTACATTCTCACACTCCCCAGTTATGTTATTACCTTCTAAATATCTAGTAGCATGTTCTTTGTAATCGAGTCCAACAGATACCTGACTGCGGATGACAAGATAACAGGTCTGTAGTTCACCACTCTCCAAATTCATCCTTTCTTAAACTGTTGGACAATATTTATAACCTTTACCTTATCCAGATTGGCTAAATGCCTTTTGGAAATGTGTTGGAAAATAAAGTGAAAATCCGCGATGCAATCAACATGTCTATTGCTACTTCCTCTGAAATTCTTGTATGAAGTCCATCTAGTCTGTCAGATTTATAAATACCCAATCCAGCTTTCTTTTCAAAGATAACCCCAACACTGATAAAAATGACCTTAGACTTTACTTACACAAGTCCCATGGTCATTTGGTATTTCTGGGAGAATTTCTGGACATTCTTCCATGAATATAGACAAAAGAAACTGTTTCTTTTCCCATCGATTTCTCTGTTCTCTGCAATAAACTACCCTGTCTGCATACCAACTGTTCCACATTTGACCTTGTTTTTATATTTTTCATACATCGATAGACGCTTTTTATCAGTCTTTATGTTTTTCTTTCATTTGCACGGTTTTTCTCTTTCTGATTTTCTTCTGTTTCTTGGTCATCCTTTGCTGGGTCCGACATTTCTCTGAATCCACTGGCTTAATGCAACACTTGGCATTTTTCTAAGCTGCCTTCTTTCATCTAATATGTAGATGAAGGTGGGGTTGAAAGTGATAGTCAAAGAGGAAGGAGGGTGGACCAGATGGATAGGAAGGAAGGTGGACACATAGGAATGTTCAAAAGGGCGGTGCTGATTTGGAAGTTTGGAGTAGGATAAAGTGGGATTTGGGGAAATGGGGAAATCCACTATGATCCCCTGTGGTTGGAGGGTCCCAAGGCAGGAGAGGAGGCTTTCTTCCTCCAGGCTTTTGGTGGCTTGGATTTGGCGATGGAGCAGGCCCAGGATCCTCATGTATTTGGCAGAGTGGGAAGGGGAGTTAAAGTGCTCAGCCACAAGATGATGGATTTATTCAATGTGGCTGTCCTAGAGATATTCTCTGAAATGATCCACAAGTTGACCTCCTGCCTCACCAATGTAGAGAAGACCACATTGGGTTTAATGGATGCAGTAGATGAGGCCTTCTGTCTCCCTTCGTCACCTATCACTTTCAATCCCTCCTTCATCTACCTATCACAATCCCAGCTACCTCCCCCCTGCCGCACCCCCTTCCCATTTATCTCTCAGCCCCCTAGGCCCAGAAACTTCATTCCTGATGAAAGGCTTATGTCCGAAACATCGATTTTTCTGCTCTTAGTATGCTGCCTGACTGTGCTTTTCCAGCACCACAGTCTTCGACTCTGATCTCCAGCATCTGTAGTCCCCACTTTCTCCTCACACCTTCATGGCTGGCACGACTCAGATTTATAACGGTTACTTCAAATAAAACAAAAACTGTCGTGTAATCAAACGGCAGAAAAGAAAACCAATACATTGTGGTCACTGTTCCAAAAGGTCCTTGACAGCAAAATTTTCAATTAGGTTTTCTGATCACTCAACACCAATTCCTAAATAATCTGATCTCCAGCTCAGTGCTCGACATAATGTAAATGTAAACTATCTCGCACGTGGTCACGAGATCCAGTTTTCCCAGTATTAGCATTCAATTGGGTTAACACAGTTTGGATGTAATTTAAACAGTACATTATTACTGAAGTACCCACAAATGTGTATATCATTTCCTGTTTTATAACATGTCCACCATTTGTATTGCAGCTTTCACGTTGATATAAAACTCGCATCAATGTTTGCTCCTCCTTGCTGTTTTTGCGCTCCACCTTACTAGATTCTGTGGAATCTGAGCGACGTGGGTTCTGGGAAGATTAATGGTAGAGATCATCCCCCCACATCATTTATGATCTTCTCAAACATTAATTTCTCCAGATCTCCCGTTATGCTGATGGAGTAGAGAAGGACAATGATAGTCCAACAATGCTCTATATTCCCCCAGAGAGCTGAGACAGCTCTAACCTGGGTGGGAACTTTACAGCAGGCTGGTAAAGTGCTGCTGCTGCTGTAAAGGTTCTTAGTGAGATGACATCTGGAGTAGTGTGTACAGATTTAATCTCTTCAATGAAGAAAGGATGTTGTTATATTGGAAGCAGCTCAGAGATGGTTCCCTCAACTGATTCCTGCAATGAAGGTGCTAGCTTATACAGAAAAGATGATCAGGTTGACCCAGTAGCCATTGGAGTTTACAAAAATTAAAGATGATCTTATTTGAACATAGATGACAGAAGGAGTCAACAAATGTAGCGAATTACGCAGATAGTGGAGGAATCCATTCCATTCTCCAGCCTGTTACACAGGAACAACAAGAGAATATTCAGGCCTTGAGCCTGTTACACCAAAACAGGACGAGGCTATTCAGCCCCTGGAGCCTGATATACATTTACAGAAGGAGGTCAATCAGCCACTCGAGCCTATAACAGTAGGCCATGCTGCACTAGTATCCTGTTAAACAGCAACAGGATCAGTCCATTCAGCCTCCTCAAGTCTGTAACATAGGAACTGGAAGAGGTCACACAGTGACTGGAGATTGTTACACTGGGATAACAGGAGGCAATTCAGACCTACCGAGCCTATTGCAAGGGAATTGGATAAGGATAAAAAAACTATCTGAGACTTCTTTCATGAGAAAGGAAGAGGTCATTTAGACACGTGGCTGTTGTATGGGAACAAGAGAAGACCAATCATTTCCACATTCCCATCTCCGGTATACATGAGGAGACCATTCAGTCTATCCACTTGTTATGAAGAAGTATGAGAAGACCCATCAGCCTCTCAAAATGTTACACAGCAACAGGAAGATTCCATATCTCCCAATCTTCTAAAGTATCAACTTGAGGAGGTCATTCTGGCCTTGGAGATGACAAAATGGGAACTCCAGAAAGATTTTAGCCCATTGCGTTTGTACACCAGCAGGATGATGAGTCCATTCAGCCACACATGGCTCTTTCACAGCATTTGGAGCAGACCTTTTAAAGCCTTGTGCCCGTTAAACAGGAATTCAAAGAAAACGTAAAGGCTGTCGAAAGGGAAGAACTTATAATAATGGTATACATTAGGGACTAAAGTGTAACAATCAACTATTGTAATTTAAGGCTAATTGTTAGAGTCCATTTTTCAGGACATTTGCAAAGTTAAACTGCAATCCGTCAGAATCAACATGGTTTTACAAAGGACAAATCAAGTTTGAATTGTTTGCTTGAGTAATTTGAAGATGTCACAAACAAGGCGAATCGTGGGAGATAGAACATATCTGGTCTTCCTGAAGGCATCAGATATGTCACTTCTCTGAAGAGTAAATGGTAAGATCAGACAACATGGGTTTAGGGGTAATTTATTAGCTCGGATGGAGAATTGGTTAACCAACAAAATGCAGTCACATGGAATAAATGTGTCATTTTAATTTTGCCAAATGCAATTTGTGGGGTGCCATTGATTTCAGTGCTCATGCCTCAACCATTTGCGATCGATGGTATTACTGTACTCGGTTGATGGGATAGAAAATACGAAGCCACATTTTCAGATGACTCTCACATCGGTGGGAAATTACTTCGGAATGATAATGCAAACGACTTGAAAACTGTATGGATAGGTCAGGTGAATGGGCCAACATTTGGCAAGGAAAATTAAAGTGAATAAATATGGGGCTATTCAAGTTGGCCAGTGTAATAGAAAGACAAATTATTATCTAAATGGAGAGAAAGTTCAAAGTGCTTAGGTGCAGAGGGAGTTGGGTGTCTGCTTGCATATCACAGAAAACCTGCCTGCGGGTACTGCAAATAATGAGAAATGCAAGCATAATTTCAGTGTTTATTTATAAAAGGATAGAGTAGAAAGGTAGGGAGTGTTGGTGTAGCTATACAAGGCATTAGTGAGGCTGCAACTGGCGTACAGTTTGGGTGTCCTGCAGAATGAGGCATTTCCATTGGAGGCAATTCAGAAGAGCTTAATTAGATTGATTCCTTATTTGAAATGAATGTCTTATGAAGAGAAATTGAGCAGTTTAGGCCGATACTCTCGAGTTTATAAGAATGAAAGACGATCTTATTGAGGTCTGTAAAATGCTAAAAGTAATTGAATGTGGAGATATGGAGTGGATTTATTTTTCATGTAGCGCAATCTACAACAAGAGACTCGAGTTTTAGGATGTAGAGATGGCAGGAAAGTGGAACAGAGGCCGCGATGACATCAGCCTCATCGAGGGGTTGGATTCCTCACAGATGCCCCTTGTTCTTATTCAACCCTTTCTGTGTTGCACAGGAATGGGGAAGGACTGGGCATCATACAGGAGCAGGCACTCAAGATAAATCAGTCTCAAATCAATTAGAGGGAATGTAACCGGTGGAATCACACAGTGACCAGCGCTGGGTTCTCAACTATTTACAATCTATATTAATGATCTGGAGGATGGAACAGATATACAGATGCTGAGTTTGGTGATGTCGCTGTGGTAAGCAGGAGATTAAATTATCAAGAGAGGGTGAAGAGTCTGCAAATAGATTCAGAGAGGTAAAGGCAATAGAAAAAAATTTGGCAGGTGCAATTTAACATGATATAACCTGCCATTCCATATACAGGAATAATGGAAGGAAATATGATACTGAAGTGGAGTGGGATTAGAGGACATAATGATATTGGATACTGGGGGTTTCCCGCAGACCCGTTCAGACAGGGGAGGTTTTGCTCCATCCCTGATCGTCTGCTCCCAGACACTCCAAGTAACCCCATTGCTCTCTGTACACATGGAATATTTTGATGTGGTTGATTGTTGGTGGGGATAATGTTTTGAAACATGCATCAAGGGGACAGCCTTTATCCAAGATATATTCATTTCTTTCTCCGTGGAGACCTGATGACGATGGGAATGGCTGACTGCTTCTGAATGAAGAGGCCATGACTGCTGCCAGGACCATGGGATGTATTCACCAATACGATATACTGTGATGGGCACACTGTAACATTAATAGAGAGAGAGAGCTCCTTCGGTTCAATTACCTCTCTCTATTGACATGGGTACTCTGCAGATGCCATGTACACCAGCGGGAATCCAACTATACTGGAAACACCCGGCAGCTCCCTGCTTAGGGAGAAACAATGTATTTACCTCATCCACTATATATATCCTCCATCACCCAATGGTGACATTGATGTTGAGATACTGGGAAATGATGGATATGTCACCCAGTCCTGCCTGGAAAGTTCTGGATCCTAGAAGCTGAATGAAACAGTGACCCTAACAGCCACTGGCAGCACCATCCTCCCCCTGGTGTGAAGCTGCAGGTCGTGTTGAAGGAGGTGACACCGCTCTTTGTACAATCAGTGTCCCCTCACACTCTGCTCCTGGTTTAAGTGGAGCTTGGGAAGCTGTTCCTGGAAAACCCGGGGTGGGTCCAGCAGATCCCCTTCCCACACACACTCACTGGGTGGTTTCAGAGCTTCCCCTCTCTGCAGCCTCTGCTCCATTTTCTGTTCATGTTGCAGGCTCAGATGCTCCATCCAGAGTTGGGTCACCAAAACCTCTGGTCTCCCTGAATGTCTGAGGCAGCTCACAGCACAACCTCCAGCAAACCATCCCCAGCATCTCCACAAAAATTTCAATTACAGGAGCCAGTCAGAAACCCCTTGGTACAAATGTTGTGAACCAGATAGATCCCAGCAAAATATTTTAAGAAGGCCGTTTAGACCCAAACCTTTCCTTATTTTGAATATAGATGTGAAGTGTCCATTCCAGATATGTTGTGACTGGTCAAACCATTCGACATAAAGCAAAATATAAGCTATTCACATGCTTCAGTTAAAATACAATCAAAGAAAAGAACGTTTTGGGATAGCTTATATGTTGGAACACTTACACAAACAATAGATACTGTAAGTTCTTGGTTTACACCGCTTGGCACAAAGATATATTCAAATACAGTTCCTTCCAACAGTTTTCCAATCCAGGATGAAACAACATCAACAGAGATCTCAGAGAAAAGCAGCTGGGGATCATGTATTGAAATTTCCAACTATTTTGGGGTCCCCAGCAGCTTCTGAATGCTTCAGCTAAAAACAAATTGAGAAACCCTGGTCTGGGAGAGCTGGCCACTGCCCTTCCATTGTTACCACCGTTTTAATGAAACCTAAAATCTCAGTTATTTACTTAAACTGTTTTCAGACAGCAGTTCTGTACCTCTGCCTTTAAAACCTCTCTTCAAAAAAAAACCAAGAGAAAATAAGCTTTTTACAGTGATAGTATTCTCACAACTCCATCTTTAATAGAATCATCCATCAATATACAAAGGTGGATTCATTTTAGACCACCTAATCTCCCTCTATTAGCAGACTGGAATGAATATGCTTTACATTGACTCTGAGCATACAAATGTTGACAACTAGTTTCGATTTCAGTCATTTTACTCCTGCCACAGAATGCCTTTGTCTTTCTTCATCCAAGTCTCCACAACGTGTCAAAACTTAGGTTTTCTGGCCCTGTCACCTGTATAATTTCAAACTGAATGGCAGCAATAATAAGCTCAATCGAAACAGACTGGTATTTTTCTCCCTAAACTTCTCCAAAAACTTTAACGGGTCACAATCAGTGATAAAGATTTGTCTCATGTATGTTATTCGCAATTTAAATGCTGAAATGTTGTAACGCCAACACCAAGCTCAAGGCCTCCTTCCCCATTGGGGAATAAATCTGTTGATGGTTCTACTGGACACTCCAATCACACGTTACATAATGGAGCACTTCTCATCTCTCCAATAGTCCTTCTGAATGACATAGCTCCTCATGTCTCAGCATAAAATAGTTACGTGCTTCTGCACTTCTTAATGCTCTAATCTCTTATCTGCTACTCCTGGCCTATGCCAGTAAACCTTACTCTCACAGGTATATGTTTTAAAAAGATCTCGCACATTCTTCTCATCTCTCAAAGATACCAAACTTTGATTTCTGAACTCAATCATCATCATCAGCCATTTCAGCTTCTAATCTCAGCTCTTCCACACGAGTTCTCACGACTGCAGGAAGTCAATTGTTGAACTTCTCCAAAATAAGAATCTCTCTAAGAGTGCCATAGGTTTGCTCTGTTTTTAATACACTGACCCACCTTTCAAAATGACTTTGTTTGATCCTTTCAAACTCAATGTGCGTTTAACCAGGGACCCTTTTTTAGAAGTTGTCTATTGGCTTCTGGCCCAACCTCATGTGGATTTCAGATGGCTTTCTTCACCACTTAATACTGGCCAGATACCTCCTCCGATAGGAATGCAAATACCTATCAGCTTTGTTTTGATCAACTAAATCCACATGGTCACTGGGCACTGCATTTGTTTAACCACTTTCTCAAATGAAATTCAAAAGGCTTCCCCATCCTTCTCATCAAATGTCGATAATGCCTGAATGTATTTAAACAGAACCCCATTAGACCATTGGTTACAATCGGGTTGCTCAACCTCACTATCCTCCTCATCCTGACGACCTTCTACCTTCATCACCGCCCTCTATGTCAACTTTCCTCTCTAATTGCTAACATATTAAGTTAAAACTCTCTGCTTTCCTTCTGTCCTTTCCTCTCTTTCTTCTTCATTTCCTTTTCTTTTATTTCTACTTTTCATCATAATTCAAACTGTTTCAATTCCTTCTCATGCTCAAAGTGCCTCATTTGAAATTGAATTGCAGCCATTTCCAAAGAGTGTAATGGCAGATCTACCCAATGCAATTGCCGAGCTATAGATGTAATTATCTCTCATTTTCTCACAGACAAAAGCAAACCCAACTCCCTCTTGTCTGTCAATTCCTACAGCTTTGCCTTCATTACCTTTTGTGAAACCCCCAACTTTACTTCTTCCACACCCAGAGAACTCTTAATGAATGAAAGAATTTTTATACACAAAACACTGTTTAACCCAACCGAATTCAACATCCGCAACAAAAGACACTAACAACTACCATACACGACCTTTGAACCCAATAGCCTCCCAGTGTATACTCTCCAGTGTTTGCATGAGCTTATTCTGGTTTCTCTGGTTTCCTCCCACAATCCAAAGATGTGCATGTCAGGTGAATTGGCCATGCTAAATTGCTCATAGTTTTCAGGGATATGTGGGATAGGAGCCTTTGTCGGGGTAAATGTGCAATAATAGGGTAAAGGAATGGGTCTGGGTAGGTTACTCATCAGAGGGTCGGTATGGACTTGTTGGGTCGAATGGCCTGTTTGCACACTATAGGGATTGTAGATCTTTCCCCAATTTGGTTTTATCGATTTAGAATCAGACAAGAGACCCCAGTTTGCAATAGACCAACCAGACTGACTCAAACTAGTTTAAGGAGGTAGTTTGGATGACCTTTCTTATTTTAAAGGTAGATGTGAAGTGGGTGTTCCAAATGTGATGCTACTAGTCAAACCACTCACCATTAAGCAAAACACAACATATTTAAACACTCTAATGAAAATCCATTCAAAATGAAGAGGAATTTAGAATAATTTAACGATTGGAAACCTTAAACGAAGAATGGATACAGTACCTTCTACAGATGAACTGTTCCAATAAACTAACATCCCATAAACACACCCCTTTGCAAAAAGGAACATTCAGGCAGACATTCTTGCATACAGTTCTCCAATCCAGGAGGAATCAGCATCAAGTCAGGTTTCATAGAGAGTAGCAGCTGGGGATAAGTTACTAGGCCGTTGTTACTACTATTGATTAAAAACCCTAAAAGTGTCCTAAGTTATTTACTTGAGCCGTTTTCAGTCGGCAGTTTGGCCTTTAAGATCTCTTATTTAAAAAAGGAGAAAATAACTTTTTTTTAAAAGTGACAGCATTGTCACACAATTTAGATGCCTGGTCCTTTACTCTAGGGGCTTCCTCGTGTTACTGATCGCAAGGTCACCTGAGAGGGACAAATTCAGGTACAGACCAAGTTACAAGGATGTGTCTCATAACTTCTGAAACACGCCTGTCCATGAACCATGCATGGGACATACCGGGAAGTGAACAACAGCCTGACTCACACCATTTCCCTGTTTCTCAGCTTCACAATGATTGCACTCGATACACTAGGGAGGCAAAACCAAAGGCCAGGGAAAGATACAGAGGGACAGAAAGATTCACATTAAAGACAGAAACAGGCAGTTAATTAACTGAAAAGATGTTGTGGAAATATGGGGAAAAAGGCAGGGCACTGGGACTAACTGGAGAAGCGAGATCTTCGACAGAAAACTTACAAGAATGAGAACATTGAATAAAGGCATTGTCAGATCAGCTGAAATGGTTTGTTACATCAAATTCTGAATCTGCTTCACAGAACACCACCAGCAACATAAACTGGGACAAGATGACAGCCCAGCATGGAGAGCTGTGCAGAGCATGCTAGTGTGTTGCTCAGTAAACTGCACTATCTGCCCAGCGTGGAGAGTATTGCAAACTTTACTATCATATGCAAACGATACTCGCATCAGATTACTGCCTAAAATGGGAAGATTTGCTGCGTGTGTGTGTTCATCAGAAACTGAGGGGCAGTGCATGTGTGTGTGTGCGCAATAGGCGTGGTTGAATGTGAAACTCATTGTTTGAGAAGGAACACACATGGAGGAAATTATTTTAAATAAGAACAACTAGCAGGCTTTTTGTTAATCGACAGAGAGAACGACAGAAGTTTCATGGACAGATGAGATAAAGTGTTTGAGAATGTCAAAATAAAGGCATTGCCAGACACAATAGCAATACACATCGGCATACACATGACTGACAGATGGATGGGAGTTTGGTGTGAGTTCGAATCAGATTTGCTTTGGCAGGTTTGAAGCTGGAGCGTCAGCGGCAGATTATTGGCTTCCTTAAGCCTGTATTTCATAGCTCAAGGTTCAAACAGCAGATGGAATATACCAGTGAGATATATTCTGGAGTGGTGAGTATTTCAAGTTTGCAATGGTCAGGGTATGGTGTCAGGAATCAGCTCATGGTCAAAGGGATCACCCACAGTTGTGACCTGTCTGCTTCAGCCGCAAATATTGGCCAGGGATGGGAGGGAAACAGTGGAAGGAAGTGGAGTTTGTAACCAGAACAGTAGACAACGATCTCCATGCTGTTAATACTTCACTAACAAGGGCAATGATACAATAAATTGTAGTTCTCCGCTGAAACTGAGTAGGTCAACATAGAGACCCATGAGTAATGTCAGAGCAGAGAGGGAGACAGAGGGAGACAGGAATTGAACGCATTAATTGATGTAGTTAGGAGTGGTCTGTAGAGTGAATCTATGGATTGAGAGTTTCAACAGGAAGATAATAGGGACAAGAAGTGTAGAATATTTCAAAGAACAGTAATACAGACATAACTGGTTTATAGAAAGAAAAATATGGACAGTGACACTTACCAGGAACACCGACGATTGCCAGGAAAGGATAATAAAAATGTTGAATAATGAGAAGTGCGTAATACATCCGCAATGATAATGACCACCAATTATTTGCAGAAAGATACCAAACATAATTGGATAAACACCTGTCTATTGTTGGAAAATGCCAGTCTAATATTCCCAGATTATGATACATTTTTGGAACATTCCAGTCTAATGTTCTCAGATTCTGATCCATTGTTGTAACATTCCAGTCTCATGTTCTCAGATTCTGATCTCTCCTCCCTCTTTCTCCAAATCTGCTGATCCCTGTCAGTGCTGTTGGTGATGTTCTCGCCCACGTTATGGGATAACACATTGAACGGCGCCCATTTATCATTTAAAGATGGAAATCCTCCACTGGAACAATTAGAATCCATGGAAATTGGCATTAATCACAGTCACTAAACAAACACTGGGTAACCGAGCAAAGGCTACGAGAACAGATGAATGGGCACTGCACAACAATCAACAGACAGGACTATTCCCTCCCAGTTGGAGAACACTTCAGTGGTCCAGGATATTCAACCTTGGACTTTCTGGTGACCATCCTCCAAGGCGGACTTCAGGATAGGTAGCAGCAAAAAGTGGCCGAGCAGAGGCTGATAGCGAATTTCGATACACACAGGGAGGGCCTCAACCGGGACCTTGGGTTCATGTCACATTAGAGGTGACCACTATTGCACTATACACACACACACAGGCACTCCTATACACGCACATACATACGGACACACATGTACACAGACACGGACACAGACACTCACACACACCCTTACAGACACACACACTCCCACACTCACACGGCACTCTCTCAGAGACTTAGACCACTCTACACTCATGCACACACATATACACTCTCTCTCACTGATACTCAAAACCCCCCACCCCAGACACGCACACACACTTCCACACTCACACATGCACCCCCGCACAGACTTAAGACACTCTACATCACTACACACACATATACATTCTCTCTCACAATCACAACCCCCTAACCCAGACAGACACAGACACACATATACAAATCGACAGAGACCCACATGCACACATATATTTTGTGGGATGAATTTGCACTTGCAGAGTTACATTGTATTTTGCTCAAAAACTGCATGGATTCATGTAAAACTCTGTTATCTCACTTTTCAGATTAGAATCAATCTACACATCATGGCATAGACAGAGAACACAGGGGGATAACACATTCAATATATTGTCTAGCTAACACTCACTGTTACAGCTAACCTGAGAATGCAACGTTTCTTTTTAAAAGGTTTTGTGATTTACACATGAAAGAAGTGAAACTATCATGGTATTCGAACAGATGAAAGACTCAACAGACAATGAAGGTATTTTTTAAGGTATAATTTCAGTTACATCACACTGTAAATTTTTGCTATAAATTCTGTGAATGAGAAGTGTGTCCTCCACTATCACCTGATGAAGGAGTGGTGCTCCGAAAGCTAGTGTGATTCCAATTAAACTTGTTGGACTATAACCTGGTGTTGTGTGATTTTGAACTTTGCACATCCCCGTCCAACACTGGCATCTCCAAATCATGACTGAGCAAACAGGCTCAGTTAACCAGTTCCACACATCACTTTTCAGATAACTACAAAGAAACACATTTACTGGGTTTGGATGGAATGGATGAGGGTTGCTGAGGGATGGACCATAAATCTTTAAATCATTTTTTAAACATGGAAATGAGAGTATTAACAGAACACTGCAGGGGTCTATATATGTTCCACTCTGTTTATGAAAGAGACAGTTATAAAATACCAGATGGGTTGCATAAAGAAAACTTGGGTGGGCAAGTTTCTAGATTCCTTATTAACCAGTGTGAGGCTCCTCCTGGTTTTAAGTGCCCTGCTACCAAATCCTTTCATAACCTTGTGACAGAGCATTGAGACTGCTGCTCAGCAACAGGCCGAAGCAATTCTGTCCCTATGGACTTCTTACAGAGGGAGAAAAGAAGGCCATTCAGCCCATATTAGCCTGTTGCTACTTGAAAAGATGGAAATCTAGAACATTGGCACACTTTGCCAACAAGGAGAAAGTGAGGATTGCAGATGCTGGAGATCAGAGCTGAAAAATGTATTGCTGGAAAAGCGCAGCAGATCAGGCAGCATCCAAGGAGCAGGAGAATCGTCATTTCGTGCTTTTCCAGCAACACATTTTTCAGCACATTTTGCCAACTGAATCATTCAAAACAAAGAGTTGTGTCGCTGCAGCTGTATGTGGTGTCAGTGAGAGGGCACCTGGAGTACATTGTGTTGATTGTGTTTCTGTAAATGAGAAGGGATGGACCGCCATCAGATACAGTTAAACGGCTGCTCGTAATCCACGGGTTGCTGTGTCATTTAATGTCTCGGGTCTGTTACACAGGGACAGGAGGAGGCCATTCATCCTTTCCAGTCTATTACAGAGGGCCATGAGGAGCCCATTCAGCCTCTCAAGCCTGTTACAGAGGGGCAGGAAGTGTTTATTTAACTTTCTGTTACGCATAAGTATTAGTTTTAAGTTAGTTGTGGAATAGGAAAGACCTGATGTAAACATTAAATTTCTAAATTTGAACAAGGCCAATTTTGAAAGTGTTAGGGGAGCCCTGTGAAAGGCTGATTGGAATACCCTATTCACAGGTAAAGGGATGGTTGTAAAATACAAGGCCATCAAAGCTTGGTTTCAGAGAGTCCAGAGCCAACGTGTTCCCATTAGTGAGAGGGGCAAGGCTGGGGGGTGTAGGGAGCGCTGGATGGCTAGATATACTGATGCTCTGGTCAAGGTAAGAAAGGAGGCATATGTCAGGTAAACAGAGCTAAGATCAAGTAAATCCAGAGAGGTGTGTAAGGGCAGCAAGTGCATGGTCAATGCGGAAATCAGGCCAGCAAATGTGGACAAGGGATAGCTTTAAAAATAGGGTTAACGCGGTGTTGAAGAAATTCTACAAATCCTTAATGGCAAAAGATTAACTTGGGAGAGAACAGGGCCCGTTAAAGATCAGTAAGACTATCTATGTGTAGAACCACACGAGATTGGAGGGATACGAAACAAAAATTTCTCCTCAGTATTTAATGAGGAGGAGGTTACAAGAGCGAGAGAATGAATAAATATACAGTGAAACATTGAAAGGTGTCTATATTACAAGGAGGTGTTTGACATTTTAAAACACATAATGGTGAACAAATCCTTGGGACCTGATCAGTTATATCCCAAATGTTTGTGGGAAGCTAGGAAGGAGATTGGTAAGCATTTTGATGATGTATTTGTATCACTGATTTCCACAGGTGAAGTGTCAAAAGACTGGAGGGCAGCTAACATAGTGTGGTTATTTAAGAAAGTAAGGGGAAAAAAACAGGTAACCATAGATCGGTGAGCCTGACGTCAATGGTGACTAAATTGTTGGAGGGGAAATTTGTGGGAAAGGATGTGTATACATCCTTTGAAAAGACGAGGACTGAAGAGGGCTTTGTACATTGGAGATCACGTCTCACTGACTCGGTGTAATCTTTTGAGGAAGTGATGAAGATGATTGATGAAGGCAGGACAGTGGATGTTGTTTTTATGGAACTCAGTAAGAAAACCAAAATGGTCTACATGGTAGACTGGTTAGCAAGGTTAGACTGCCTGGGATCCAGGGAGAGCTTATCATTTAGAACCAAAATGTTCTTGAATATTGGAGACAGGCCATGAGAGTGGACATTTGTTCATTAAACTTGGAGACCTGTGACCAGTGGCGTGCCGCAAAGATCAATAGTGGGTCCACTGCCTTTTGTCACTGATACAAATCATTTACATTTGAGTATATGAAGTATGGTCAATAAGGTTAGAACATAGAACATAGAACATAGAACAATACAGCACAGAACAGGACCTTCGGCCCACGATGTTGTGCCGAACTTCTGTCCTAGATTAAGCACCCATCCATGTACCTATCCAAATGCCGCTTAAAGGTCGCCAATGAATCGGACTCTACCACTCCCTCGGGCAGCGCATTCCATGCCCCCACCACTCTCTGGGTAAAGAACCCACCCCTGACATCTCCCCTATACCTTCCACCCTTCACCTTAAATTTATGTCCCCTTGTAACACTCTGTTGTACCCGGGGAAAAAGTTTCTGTCTGTCTACTCTATCTATTCCTCTGATCATCTTATAAACCTCGATTAAGTCACCCCTCATCCTTCGCCGTTCCAACGAGAAAAGGCCGAGAACTCTCAACCTATCCTCGTACGACCTACTCTCCATTCCAGGCAACATCCTGGTAAATCTTCTCTGCACCCTCTCCAAAGCTTCCACATCTTTCCTAAAGTGAGGCGACCAGAACTGCACACAGAACTCCAAATGTGGCCTAACGAAAGTCCTGTACAGCTGCAACATCACCTCACGACTCTTGAATTCAATACCTCTGCTAATGAACGATAATACTCCATAGGCCTTCTTACAAACTCTATCCACCTGAGTGGCAACCTTCAAAGATCTATGTACATAGACCCCAAGATCCCTATGTTCCTCCACCTGACCAAGAACCCTACCATTAACCCTGTATTCCGCATTCTTATTTGTTCTTCCAAAATGGACAACCTCACACTTGGCAGGGTTGAACTCCATCTGCCACTCCTCAGCCCAGCTCTGCATCATATCTAAGTCCCTCTGCAGCCGACAACAGCCCTCCTCACTGTCCACAACTCCACCTATCTTTGTATTATCTGCAAATTTACTGACCCACCCTTCGACTCCCTCCTCTAAGTCATTAATAAAAATTACAAACAGCAGAGGACCCAGAACTGATCCCTGCGGAACTCCATTTGTAACTGGACTCCATGCTGAATATTTACCATCTACCACCACTCTCTGACTTCGACCGGTTAGCCAGTTTTCTATCCAATTGGCCAGATTTCCCTCTATCCCATGCCTCCTGACTTTCCACATATGCCTACCATGGGGAACCTTATCAAATGCCTAACTAAAATCCATGTACACTACATCCCACTGCTCTACCCTCATCCACATGCTTGGTCACCTCCTCAAAGAATTCAATAAGACTTGTAAGGCAAGACCTACCCTTCACAAATCCGTACTGGCTGTCCCTAATCAAGCAGTGTCTTTCCAGATACTCGTAAATCCTATCCCTCAGTACCCTTTCCATTACTTTGCCTACCACAGAAGTAAGACTAACTGGCCTGTAATTCCCGGGGTTATCCATATTCCCTTTTTTGAACAGGGGCACAACATTCGCTACTCTCCAGTCCCCTGGTACCACCCCAGTTTCCAGTGAAGACGAGAAGATCATTGCCAACGGTACTGCAACTTCCTCTCTTGCTTCCCACATAATCCTAGGATATATCCCTTCAGGCCCGGGGGACTTGTCTATCCTCAAGTTGTTCAAAATGTCCAACACATCTTCCTTCCTAACAGGTATCTCTTCTAGCTTATCAGTCCGTTTCACACTCTCCTCTTCAACAATACGGTCCCTCTCGTTCGTAAATACTGAAGAGAAGTACTTGTTCAAGACCTCTCCTATCTCTTCCGACTCAATACACAGTCTCCCACCACCGTCCTTGATCGGACCTACCCTCGTTCTCGTCATTCTCAGGTTTCTCACATACGCATAGAATGCCTTGGGGTTATCCTTGATCCTATCCGCCAGGGATTTTTCTTGCCCTCTCTTAGCTCTCCTAATCCCTTTCTTCAGGTCCCTTCTGGCTATCCTGTATCCCTCCACAGCTCTGTCTGAACCTTGTTTCCCCAACCTTATGTAAGCCTCCTTCTTCCTCTTTACTAGACATTCAAACTCCCTCGTCAACCAAGGCTCCCTCACACGACCATTTCTTTCCTGCCTGATAGGTACATACATATCAAGGACACGTCGTATCTGCTCCTTGAAAAAGGTTGTAGATAATAACAAATTTCGTCGACCGTGAAGAATGATCTCTCAGACTATAATGGGACCTTGTTTAGGTGAGCCGAGGAGTGGCACATATAGTATATTTTAGTTTCATGTGAGGTGTTGCATTTTGTTAAGACAAATCAAGGCAAGACATGATAGAACTCCAAAGAAAGTATTGAATCCCTACAGTTAGGAAACAGGGTTTTCGGCCCATGGAGGCCACACCGACCCTCTAAACAGTATCACACTGAACAAACCCCTACCCTATCCCTCTGAGCCTGCATTTCCCATGGCTAATCCACCTCCCCTCCACAACCCTGGGTACGGTGCGCAATTTAGCATGGCCAATCTACCCTTACCTGTATATCCTTATACTGTCGGAGTAAAACATAGCACCCGCAGGAAACTCACGCAGACACGGGGAGAATGTACAAACTCCACACAGCGAGTCATTCAAGGAAGTAATTAAACCAAGGTCGCTGCCCTGTGAGGCAGCAAAGCGAGACGAGTGGTGCAGGTTCTCTGTTCCTTGAAAGTGCTGTCACAGGTAGACAGCGAAGTGATGAAGGCACTTGGTGATCTTCCCTTTATTGGTGCGTGCTTTGAGTCGAAGCATTTGCATGACATGTTAAATCTGTACAGGACATTGGTTTGGCCACTTTTGTAATATTGCCTTTAATTCTGGTCTCCCTGCTGTCAGAAAGGCGTTGTCAAACTTCAAAGGATGGAGAAAAGATTTAAAAGAATGTTGCAGGTGTTGGAGGGTTAGAGTTACAGGGAGAGTTTGAATAGGCTGGGCTATTTTCAAGTGTTGAGGCTGAGGGCGGACCTTAAAGAGGTTTATAAAATCATGAGCGGTATAGATAAGGTAAACAGTCAATGTCTTTTCCCAGGATAGGCGAGTCCAAACTTAGAAGACAAAGGTTTAAGGTGAGAGGAGAAAGATTTAAAAAGGGACATGAGGGACAACATTTTCACACAGAGACCGCTGTGTGTATGGATTGAACAAACAAAAGAGGTGGTGGAGGCAGGTACAGTTACACCATTAAAAAGGCATTTGGATGGATACATGCATGGGAAGTGTTTAGAGGGAGATGGGCCAATTGCTGGCAAGGGGGACGAGATTACTTTAGGATATTTGGCGGTATGGATGACCAGACCGAACGATCTTTTTCCATGCTGTACATCTCTAAGAGTCTATTGACCCTTCAGTGTATAACACGGGAAAAGGAGGAGGCCATTCAGCATCTGATTTCTGCCAGTCAGCTTGTTTGCTCAATCACAGAGAGTCAAATACAAAAATACATCATTCAGAATTTGATGGTGTTTTACAGAAACAGTAGAATGGCCTTTCATCAAGAAAAGCTGTAAAGATGTGAAGAGGCCATTCAGTCCCTCACCTCCATTCCACAGGAGCAGCAGGTGAGCACAGAGCTATTGAAGCCTGTTACTCAGGAGCAGGAGTAGGACATCTACTTTCATAAACTTGGGATCAGGAGGGAATCATCCAACTGCTTGAAACTGGGACACAGGAACAGGAGACTCACCTGTTCGAGACTGGGACACAGGAACAGGAGGCAGTCACTCAACTGCTTAAATCTGGGACACAGGGAAATCTGGAGGCTAGTGAGGCCCGAGGATCCTGTTACGCAGGAACAGGAGGAGGTGACTCAGTCCCCACCAGTATGGGACACTGGGAGAGAAGAGAAGTTTGCTTGGAACAAACAGAAATATATGAATAAGTTGCATCAGTGGTCCATTCAATCCTGCCCCACCATTCACTAAGACCACGGCTGATCTGATGGTGATTCCCTCATTCCATTTTACAGAGACTGTCCTCTCTGCAGCCTCTGCTGCATTTGTTGGTCACGTTGCCGACACAGATACTGTAACAACAGTTGCCATGACTCATCCAGAGGAATGGGTCAAAGTGGATGAGTCAGGATTTGAAAAGTCCAATCACAAGATTGAAAACCCAAAATAAAGGCATTGCCAGATGTTTAGTTCTCTCGCATTCGCAATCCAACTCACCTAACCAGCCCATCCATTACGTATTCACGATGGAGCACTGTGTAGATCCGGCTAGTGTACTGCTGAATGCAACCCAGCTATATCCAGAGTGAAACTACATGCAGCCCACACCAATGCTGGATCTATAATCCTGGGCTAAATGATCAGTATGGGAAGCTGTGCAGTCCGCACTGGTTCATTCATGTATAAACACAGGCTGTTGCATTGTTCGGTAACAATATGTTAAATCGCAGCCCAGTGTGGGGAAACTTGCAGCCAATTTTGGAACTGACAGGATGTGCAGCTCCCATCCATTTACAGCTCCATATGTCCACTGTGCCTTGACAAGGGATGCTGCGAATGTAAAAGTCACTGCGAGGAAGAGATGTAAATGGAAACAATTTAAATACCAATCGTTCTGATTAAGGCGCGTATCACTCTAGTATTTAAAGATGAAATAACTGAGACAATATCCAATGAGATTTTGGAAATGATGCAAACAAGTAAGAGGGGGTGGTAATGTTATAGTGGTTGTCCTATATGCCTTCAAATAATCAATGGGATTTAGATGAACAAATATGCAGGGAGCATGGCGAGACATGCAGGAGCAATAGGGTTGTCATAATAAGTGATTTTAATTATCCTAACATAGATGGGGACTTCCAGAGGGTTAAGAACTTAGATGGAACGTAATTTGTTAAGTGTGTTCAGGAAAGTTTCCACAAGCAATTTTTATCGTATCCTACTCGGGAAGGGACAGACTCGACCTACAGTTGGGAAATAGGGGTAGATAGGTGATGGAGGTAAAGTGGGGAGCATTTTGGGAAAAGTGACCAGAGCTGTGTTAATGTTAAAATAGGTATGGTAGGAACAAAATTGGTCCACAGATTCAAGTTCTAAAATGGGGCAAGGCGAATTTTGTTGTAATTAGGCAGGCGATTGCAGGGCTTGATTGGAGTAGTGTGTTTCCAGATAAAAGGATCCCGGGCAAGTGGGAGGGCTTCAAAAGTGAGATAGCTCGAGTTCAAGGTCTGCATGTTCCTGTGAGGGTGAAGGGAAAGTGAGACTGGAAAAGAGAACCCTGGATGACAAGAGATATTGAGGCTCTGACCAGAAAAAAAGGAGGCGTTGCTCAGGTACAGGTAGCTGGGACCAAGGTAATCTCTGGAGGTACACAGGGGATACAGGAGTTTACTGAAGAAGGAAATCAGCAGGGCTAAAGTGGGGTATGAGATAGCCTTGGCTGAGCAGATTAGGGTGAATCCAAATTCAGTCTAGTAAAGAAAAAGAAAAACTAGAGAGAGAATACGAAGCCTTAAAATCCAAATTGGGCAATGCATGTGTAAAACTTCAAGAGATGGGTGAGGTCCTCAATTTCCCCTCTGTGTTTATCATGAAGAAAAACATGAAGACCTGTGACCTTTGGGAGGTTAGTTGCGATATCTTGGTACAGTCCATATCACAGTAGAGGTGCTGTTGGACATATTAGAATGTACAAAGTCATATACATTTCTTGGTCCTGACCAGATATATCTAAGAGCACTGCACGAGGCGAGAGAATATCGTTCAGGGGCGAGGTCCCAGAAGACTGGGCAGTAGCAAATGTTGTGCCCTTATTCAGAAGGGCTGCAAAGAAAAACCTGGGAAATATAGACCAGTAAGCTTCACATCTGTTTCGGAAACCACGCGAGAAGGTTCGGAGATATAAGATATGCATGCATTTGGAAAGACAGAGTTTGACTTAGAGCAGTCAGCATAGCTTTGTGCGTGGCGAATCATGACTGACAAATTTTGATAGAGTTTTTGAGGAAGTGACCAGGAAGGTTGACGAGGGCAGGGTGGGGGACATAGTCTATATGGATTTCAGTAAAGCCTTTGATAAGGTTCCACATAGTACGCCGCTCTGGAAAGTTAGATCGAATGGAGTCTAATGTAAACTGGCAAATTGGCGACACAGTTGGCTTGACGGGCTTGTCGGACTGGAGGCCTGTGACTAGTGGAGTGCCTTAGTTATCTGTCCTGGGCCCATTGCTGTTTGTTATCTATATCAATGATTTGGACCAGAGTGCACAACGCAATGTTAGTAAGTTTGCAGATGGCACTAAATTTGGAGACATCATTTACAGTGAGGAACGTTATCAGAAATTGCAGCAGTAACTTGATCAGCTGAAGAAGTGGGCTGAGAAATAGCAAATGGAGTTTAATACAGATAAGGAAAATTTAGGAAAATCAAATCCAGGTAGGAATTTAATGACGAATGATAGTGCCTTAAGGCGTGTACTGCAGCAAAAGGACGTTGGAGATCAGGTGCACGGTTGTCAGAAATTTGAGTCACAGATACACAGGACAGTGAAGAAGGCTGTTGGCACTTTGGCCTTCATCAGGACATTGAGTATAGAGGTTGGGACGTTATGTTGCAGTTGTACAGGATGTTGGGAAGGCTGTATTGGAGTATTGTGTTCAGTTTTGTTCACCTTGCTCTAGAAAGGATATTATTGAACAAGAAAGTACGGAGAACAAATTTCCAAAGATGTTCCCTTGGCTAAAGGTTCTCAGTTATAGGCAGAGGTTGGACAGATTAGAGCTTATTTCTTTACAGCATAGGAAACTGAGAGGGTTCTTATAGAAGTGTAGCTCTTATAAAATCATGGGAGGCGTGCATGTGGTGAATACTTCAAAATTCCTTTCCACGGTTGTGGAAACGACAACTAGAGGACATCCATTAATGTGTGGAAATGATAAAAAAATATAAAAAGGAAACTGAGGGGCAACTTTTTTACATAGAGTGTGGTACGCATATGGACTGAGCTGTCAGTGGAAGTGATTGAGGTGGGTACAATAACAACATTGAAAAGGCATTTGGACAAATACACAGATAGGAAAGGATTAGAGGGATACAGAACAAGGGCAGGGGAATGGGATGAGTCTGGATGGACATTTTGGTTGCCATGGACCAGCTGGGCCAAATGGCCAGTCATACTGGCAGTCTCATGCAGTATGACTTCGAATGAGTGTGTTTTGGTGTGGAGACAGGGTGGGGGGGGGGTGGAGGAGACAGATAAAATGTCATGGAAGGATATGTTCACAGGTTCAGAATGCTGAAATGAAGACATTACGATAGTATCATGCATGACAGGTCAGTATTTCGAAGAATTATGAGTGAAAGGGATATTGCTGTGAGTTCAGGTGATGGAGAGTTTTGGATGAGCATTTGTTCTGCAGCTTTGTAACTGGGAGTGAGGACAGCAGAGTCTTCGCCTCACTGAGCTGAACCTAACAAAAAACTGTCTCAATGACATTTTCACTGAGTGTGACAGAGGGGTTGTCTGCACGAGGCCGAGCTAGTTTCATGGTGCTATCTTACCAAATTCATCTCATTAACTACACATCCTACTCCATAGTGTCCCTCTCATACGATGCTAGCCCGATTCTCCCATCCACCATGACTGGATCGACTCAAAGTCGCCCAGATGCTCCTGGATATTCCGTAATCCCTGAGACTGGTGCCATCTTTAAAAGGTCAATGGGCACACGTTTGCGCTTTCTCAGTTTGGAGCTGCCCTGCACATTTTCCCCAAGCATGGCAATGAAGGGGAAATTACACTACGGTTTGTCGACAGCAGCACAGAGGTCCTGGTGGATGCGCTAGTACAAAAGGGGACCATTCTCTTCCCAGAGGGGCCCACACTACCAGATCCACCGAGCATGGTCTGAGCTCATCACCCAGCTCAGTGCAGTTTCTGGGGTCTGAAGAAATGTCCAGCAAAACAGGACAAGCATCAATAAGCTTCCCCACTCTGTCAGGATAAGGGTCACTATATTTTCTCTGCTCCCTCACACTCACTGTACATCTGTTAGAGCACCGACCCCCAAACAAGGCTTATGGTCCACCACTCTCACTGCCGCATGCAGCACCTTCCCTCTCTTTCTCTCTTGCCTTTCTAATGCCCCCCCCCCCCACATAGTTAGAGAATATTCTGCAAAATGTCAATTATGGAATGTTCCAGGTATTGTTCCAATGTATCCCCAGAATCAGGAAAATGGCTGTGCCCCAGTGTGTAACACGTAAGATGATGGAGGAGAGATGTACGTTTTTCAAATCACACTGAATTAAAATCCATCATGAGGCCATTCAGTCCTTCAAATATGCTCCAACGTTGAATTCCTTTGGGGGTGTTCCTGTGGTTTTCTCAGCTCCATGTTACAGGAACTTTCAGTCATTCAACCCCCAGGTTCCTGTTACCGAGCAGACGATTCTCAGACACTTCATACCCCGGGTTTCTTCTAGCATGTGTTCAGAAGGCATTTCTCATAGGACGGACTCTCCTTACAATATATTTCATCTGATTTATAAATTCGTGCAACAGTCAGCATGCTTTCCACAGACCAATCAAAAACATGCACTTATTGTATGGTTATCAATATCCAATCACAATTCGTCATTCTGGTTATTTCACTTGTCTCACCTTATTGTATTCAGCCAAAGACAACTTCCAAACACTTGTCTCTTTATAAAATATAATTTCTAGCATAGAACATCTTTTTTTAACACCAATCCACTTTTTCCCTTGTCATTAAAATTTCTCTTGCCCTTTTTTTATGACTGTTTCTGTTTGCAATATGACACAGTCTCCCACTCAGTTGGCTGTACGTTGGTTTGTGATGCAGAGGGAGGCCACCAGCGCAGGTTCCATTCCCCACACTGACTGAGGTTACCATGAACGGAATGATCTCTCAACCTCACCCCATCACCTGTGTGGTGGCCTTCAACATAAACCACCATGAGTGGTTTCTCTAATGAGAGTTACTTGAGACTCTAATCAATCAATGTTAGCATTTTAATTTTTTTACAAAATGTTTTATTGAAAAATATATTTTTATTATTGTATTAAACCAATAACAAAACAACTCAAATAACAGAACAAAATTACACCCATGTGCATGTATATACAAAATAAGTTAAAGTCTCTAAACGGACAGAAGAAAAACAAAAATAAACAATAAATAATAAATAAATAATACGGCTCAGTATAACAAAGTGATAGCTCTCGTTCTTCGAGAGCATGAACTGATACACATTCATACATTCATAATTCTCAATATGTGATTCATTAGACAATATCGTCATGGCTATATAAAAGCCCTTTTTAGAGTGGCAGATAAGCCTGTATCGCGGTAATCCAAATAGGGTTGTCATATCTTATACTAATCTCTGCTTTTCGGTTCCATACTGGTGAGAATGTCCAAAGGGATATTCTCCATGACAAGCTTACAACGACCTAACAGACTCGGAGGTTTTTCAGGCATCCAACACAACAGAATACTTTTCCTGGCACAGGAAGTATGTGGAGGATACTAAAGGAGTATTGTGCATCAGTATTTACTGTGGAAAAGGTTATGGAAGTTATAAAATGTAGGGAAATAGATGGTGACACCTTGCAAAATGTCTATATTACAGAGGAGGAAGTGCTGGATGTCTTGAAACGGATAAAGGTGGATAATTCCCCAGGACCCGATCAGGTGTACCCTGGAACTCTGTGGGAGACTAGAGAAGTGATTGCTGGGCCTCTTGCAGAGATATTTGTAGTATGGATAGTAACAGGTGAGGTACCAGAAGAGTGGAGTTTGGCGAACGTTGTGCCATTGCATGAGAAGGGTGTTAAGGACAAGTCAGGGAACTATAGACCAGTGACCCTGACGTTGGTGGTGGACAAGTTGTTGGAGGGAATCCTGAGGGACAGGATGTGCATTTATTTGGAAAGGCAAATACTGATTAGGAATAGTAAACATGGCTTTGTGCGTGAGAAATCATGTCTCACAAACTTGATTGAGTTTTTTGAGAAAGTAACAAAGAGGATTGATGAGGGCAGAGGGGTAGATGTGATCTATACGGATATCAGTAAGGGTTTTGATGAGGTTCCCAATTGGAGACTGAATGGCATGGTTAGATCTCATGGAATAGAGGGAGAGCTAGCCATAAGATACAGAACTGGCTCAAAGGTAGAAAGGTGGTGGTGGAGGGTTGTTTTTCAGACTGGAGGCCTGTGACAAGGATCGGTGCTGGATTCACTACGTTTTGTCATTGACGTAAATGATTTGGATGTGAGCATAACAGGTTCAATTAGTTTGCAGATGACTCCAAAATTGGAGGTGGAGTGGAGAGCGAAGAGGGTCACCTCAGATTGACCAAATGGCCAATGGGCTGAGAAGTGGCAGATAGAGTTTAATTCAGATAAATGCAAGGTGCTGCATTTTGGGAAAGAAAATCTTAGCAGGAACTTTGCACTTATTGGTAAGGTCTCAGGTGTATGGCTGAACAAAGAGACCTTGGCGTGCAGGTTCATAGCTCCTTGAAAGTGGAGTCACAGGTAGATAGGATAGTGAAGAAGGCGTTTCCTTTATTGGTCAGAGTATTGAGTACAGGAGTTGTAAGATCATGTTGCGGCTGTACAGGACACTGGTTAGGCCAGTGTTGAAATAATACTTGCAATTCTGGTCTCCTACCTATTGGAAAGATGTTATGAAACTTGAAAGGGTTCAGAAAAGATTTACAAGGATGTTTCCAGGGTTGGAGGATTTGAGCTATAGGGAGAGGCTGAACAGACTGGGGCTGTTTTCCCTGGAGCGTCGGAGGATGAGAGGTGACCTTATTGAGGTTTACAAAATTATGAGGGGCATGGTTAGGGTAAATAGGTAAAGTCTTTTCCCTCGGATCGGGGAACTAGAACGAGAGGATATAGGTTTAGGGTGAGAGGGGAAAGATATAATAGAAAACTACGAGGCAACTATTTCACACAGAGAGTGGCACGTGTATGTAATGAACGGCCAGGTGATGTCGGGGAGGCTGATACAAGTGCAACATTTAAGAGGCATTTGGGTGGGTAAATGATTAAGAAGGGTTTGAAGGGTTATGGGCCAGGTGCTGGCAGGTGGGACTAGATTGGTTTGGGATATGTGGTCGGCATCGATGGGTTGCACCGAAGGTACTGTTTTCATGCTGTACGTCTCCATGACTCGCTGATTCTATGACTTATATTAATCTCTGTTTTTTGGTGCACCATGCTGGTGAGAAAGTTCAAAGGGATATTCTCCATGATCAGCTTACAAAGTCTCAACAGACCCGGGGAGTTTTCAGACATACAACACAACAGAATATTTTTCCTAGCACAGAAAGTAAGGATTTTTTTTCCCCATGTGCACCTGTGTAGGATACTCTGGGCAGGCCCAGGAAAAGCGAAACCAGGTCCATCTCCAATTCGGTCCCCAAGACCCACTCTACCACACCTAACACAGTGCTCCAATATAGACGAAGCCTGCAGCAGGACCACATGCAATGAGTAAGAGTGTCTGTAGTCATTCTGCATTTAGGACACTTTTAATTTTGAGAGAAAATCTGGTGTCAGATAGACTCTATGAAGATTTTTCAACTGCATGGAATCGGTTCTATTACAGATCAAAATCCTTCGAGCATTTTCACAAATATCCTCCCATGTCTCCGAAAAGATCTAAACCCCCAACTCTCTCGCACAAACGTCACGAAGCTGCACAGTCTTGTCAGCGGGGACACTCTCCAACAAATTGTAAAGGGTACTGACAGAGAGTATATTCTTTACAATAATCACCTGCTTCTCTGTATCGGATCTATAAGTGTCTTGTAAAATTGTATTTTTAATCAAATCTCTAATCTGGAAAAAACAGAAGAAGTCTCTTCTAGGTAGTCTATATTTACGAGTTATTTGATCAAATGATATCATTGTTTCTCCCTCAAGTAACACGTGGTGGCTCAGTTGTTTGCACTGCTGACTCACCGCACCAGGGTCACAGGTTTGGTTCCAGCCTTGGGTGACTGGCTGTGTGGAGGTAGTATATTCTCAACTGTGACAGCGTAGGTTTCCTCCCACAGTCACAAAGATGTGCATGTTAGATGACTTGGCCATTGCTCAATCGCTCATAATGTCCCAGGGTCTGTAAGTCGGGGCATTAATCAGGGTAAATATAGGATGGTAGGGGAAAGGGTCTGGGTTGGTTACTCTTCAGAGGGTCGAAGTGGACTTGTGGGGCCCAAGGACCTGGTTTCACACTGTAGGGATTCTACTAATTCTAAATCACCCAAACAAGGTATCCCCTTCGCTGCCCACAGTTTAAACCTGGAATCCATTATCCCCGGTATACCAATTAAAGGGGTAAGAAACATGGTTTTGGCTGCATTGACTCGATCTGACGCATTGTCCTTCAAGTTTTAACAGTATTGAGAATCATTATTTTATGACAATATTCGATAAATGTTGTCATTTTATCTAAGAACGACAGACTAATAAGGGTTCACTTTGTCTGAGAGGGCTCAATGTCTAGCCCTATTGACGCCGAGTCCTCAGCGGCCCAGGCACTAACGTACGATGAAAAAAAACTTAATTGATTGCTTTTAATCGTGGATATCTACTCCTTACAATCTGTGGGGCAGTTGCAATTTTATTAGCTAGATAAAGAATCGCTTATGGTCTCAAATAAAAGAGCCTAACCAGCCATTATGTTTCCGAAATATCTGTCTGGGAAACATCATAGAAAGCATTTGAACTGGGTGTAGGAAATGAGGAAGGACATTCATTTTAATAACAGCTATCTGACCGAGCCAGGATATTGGAAATGCCTCCCATCTTTGAAGGTCTTGTTTAATTTTGTCAAACAAATGGACATAGTTCGCGTTAAATAAATGATCAAAGACAAATGTAATGAATATACTGAAATAGGGAAACCACCCCCATGACCATTTAAACGTAAACCAGGATTTGCCCTCAGTATCAGGTATTTCCCCAAGACCTCCCATAGGCATGGCTCCAACTTTGTAAAATTAATCTGATTGCCCGGAAAGGCAACAAGCGAATCAATGCATTGCATCACATGAACTATCGAAATTACGGGATTTGACAAAAACATAAGACCCTAATCTGCATACAATGTAATCTTTCGAGACTTCGATCCCACCTCTCGGTCAGATGTGTTGGCATCCCTACGGATGGCCTCTGTCAGTGGCTCAATCCCCAACATAAACAACAATGGTGAAAGGTGTCAACCTTGTCAGCTGCCTGGAGAAATATTAATATTACTGGCTGGCCACACCATTAGTGAGAGCCGCAGTCAGAGGATCGCGGTAAAGGTCACTCACCCACTTGATAAAAACTTTGTGTAGACCAAACCGTTCTAATGTACAGAAGAGATCCGGCCACTCAACCCAATCAAATGCTTTCTCTCATCTAAAGAGATCAATAATCCCTGGACAGATTGTTGTTGACACTCTTGGATCATATTGAGTAAACTCTTAACATTGTAGGAAGATCTGCGGCCCTTTATAAAGCCTGTTTGGTCCTCTTTGGTAACGGAAGGCAGCAAAGTTTCCACTTTAATGCACGGATCTCAGACAGGATTTTGAGACCAACATTTAAACGTGAGATTAGCGTGTAAGAAGCTGAGGTCTTCCTTTCCTCAGCATCAGAGAGACATGAGCCTCTATTAAGGATGGAGGGAGGGGTTTGTGACTGTATGAGTGACGGAACACGTTAAACATCAACCATGACAATAGGTTTATAAATTATTTATAAAGATCATTCGGAAATCCGTCGGGAACGTGCGCCTTTACATTCTGAAGATGCTTCACACCCTCCTGCGCTGACAATGGTGCATTAAGGCACAACACCTATTCAGGGGTTATTCCTGGAAGACCCAGGTTCTTGGAAAATGACTCCATCTTAATCCACCTATCCTCAAAATGTTCAGTTCGAAATAATGCGGTGAAACATCTCGAACAGGAGGCATTAATCTTTTTTGGAATTGAAGGTAAGTATCCCAATACATTCCCTAATTGAGGTAATGGCTTAAGAGGGGCGATCGTTTTCCTGGCAAGATTTAATAAATACCTGCCTGGCTTATCACCATGTTCAAACAGCCTTTGTTTTGCAAAAATAAGTTCCTTCTTGGCTGTCTGAGTGAGCGTGTAGACCGAAGCGTTGTGATCCTCTGCAGCTTAGCCACTGAGAGACAATCACAGTATGTACTTCCGGCTGCCCTCAGCTTTGCCTCAAACCAGCGTTCCTGCTCCCCCTTCTACAACATCATAAGGAATAATTATTCCCTTGGCATAAGCCTTAGCAATTTACCATAGAGTGGATGAGTTACTGGTTCAATCTGAATTAATGGCTAAGAAAGACCTGAATGCATTGTAGTGAACAGCACAGTGGCACAATAGTTCGCAGTGCTGCCTCACAGCGCCAGAGACCCGGGTTCAGTTCCTACCTCAGGTGACTGTTTGTGTGGAGTTTACGCATTCTCCCTGTGTCTGCGTGGGTTTCCTCCCACAGTCCAAACATGTGCAGGTTAGTTAAATTGGCCATGCTTAATTGCTTGTAGTGTTAGGGTTCAATGTGGGTGGGTGTGGACCTTTTGAGCCGAATGGCCTGTTTCTTCACTGTAAGTAATCTAATCTAACTACTCAATTAACCAACTAATCTTAAGAATAAAGGGATACATTCGCTAGTGTCTTGAATCTATTATATTGCCCTTAATCTTAATCAATAAGTATACTGCTTCAAGGTCAGAAATGGTAATATTCCCAATTGTGTAGGATGCCACTGAATCTAAGATTGTTGCAGGAATGGGGAAGATATCAACCCTCGTATGGCATTTATGCGGGTTAAAGAAGAAAATAAAATCCCGACTTGTGATGTGGATCTGCCACCAGACATCCACCAGCTCTCGTTCTGCACACATATCCACGAATTGCTTACATTATAACGAGGGTGTTGGGGCAACTTTGGACATTCTGTCCACCGTGGGGTCCATAAGACTTTTGAAAACTTCTACAATAATGTGCCACGATGCAAGATAACTGAATTTGGAAAATGCATCTAACAGGAATTTAAGAGGGTACGCTCGGAGTGCGGGGTGGAGGGGGGCGGCGGGGGGGGGGGGGGGGAGCAATAAGCATTCAAAATAATATATTCTTTACTATAGATCAAGGCTTTTGGTATTATGAGCCTCCAGTAAGTGTCAAATACAATCTAGTAGGTTCAATGGAAGATTCTTTTTATCCATTATGGCTTCTCCCCTACTCGTAATATTAAAAGAGGAGAAATAAACCCGATCAAGCCCGACCTGCTGTAATGTCAAATGTTCCTTGTCATCAAGATGCATCTTCTGCAATAGGACAACATCCACCCTCTCTTTTTAAGACTAGAGAGGAAATGTTTCCTATTTTCTGGCCAATGGCTAACCTTAATGCTCCAGGTAGACCATTAAAGCACATCATTACTCAGAACACACTGTCGCAACATTTGAACTCGAGAGAGGAAGAACTCTAATTACTGATCATTAATAAACAAGATTCGGAGATGCCGGTGTTGGACTGGGGTGTACAAAGTTAAAAATCACACAACACCAGGTTATAGTCCAACAGTTTTAATTGGAAGCACACTAGCTTTCAGAGCGACGCTCCATCATCAGGTGAATGCCGGAGGAAAGATCACAGCAGCGCTTCACAGGAGGCTCCCAAGCACTGAGGATGTCACCTAGACAGGGGACAAAACGTTTGCAACACAAATTCCCAGCTCGGCGAACAGAATCACAACATTTTAAGTAAATTGCTGGGATGGCGTGGATTAGGGAACCAATTTGCCCGTGCTGTGATGCAGAGCCCAACAAAGAAGACCTTCAGATCACCACCATCTTGGATTTCCCCTTAACATTTTATAGATATTATCATTTCATTTTGCATTATATTCCTGGATGTGCTGGAGCAGTGTGATTTTTGAACAGTGTCAGCATTTCCCCAACACTGCACATTCCTGCCATTCCCCGATAATCCTTGATTCCGTTATTCTTTATGAACCTTCTGTCTGTGCCTCAAACATATTCAATATCTCTGCCTCCAATGCTCTGCAGTGAAGAGAGTTCCAAATACTCTCACCATTGAGAAAACAAAAAATAACTTCTTCTGTGTGAAAGATTATTTTTGTTTCCTTACCTGAGGAAGGATATAATTAAATTGGAAGCAGTTCGGAGATGTTTCACTTCATGTATTCCAGGAATGAGGGTCTTATATTATGAAGGCTTTAACAGGTTACTCTTGGAATGAGAGGCGATTTTATTGAAACATACAAAACCTAGAGGAGAGTGATCAGAGAGATACCCACTGAGTGTTTGTATCGTCCAAACTTCTTGTTGTTTTTATAGAATCTCTACAGCGATGAAGGAGGACATTCCGTCCATCATGTCCACATTGACCCTCGGAACAGTATCCCCCCCCCCGGACCTCCCCCCTTACTCTATCCGTGTAACCCTGCATTTCCCATGACTAATCTATCTAACCTACACATCCCTGGGCACTATGGGCAATTTAGCATGGCCAATCGCTCGAAGGACGATGGGAGGAAACCCGCACAGACATGGGGAGAATGTTCAAACTCCACATCGAGGGTTGCCCGAGGTTGGAACTGAACGCAGCTACTTGGTGAAGGGAGGTATCAGTGCTAACCACAGATCCACCGTTAGTTCTATAAGTTAGTTCCGTTAGTTCTATTAGTTACTTGTGGCTAACGAAAGAAATCTGCCTGACTTGTTCCTGTCACTGAACCTGACTCGGTCTGAGAACTTTATCATCGGCCATATCACCAACCTGGTTACATTTAAAATGTGGTGTCAGCAGTGGAGGAATGGGACGAGAAAAGGAAACAGTGATACCCTCCAACCTCCGTCATAGCAGGAATTAGGATAAATCCCCAAAGTGGGATTTCAGTCAAGTGGGAATTCTCTTTCCCAGAAGTTTGGGGTGGCTGGACCTTTATATTACATCGAAGCTGGCTTTGTCTGATTTTCCATGGACAGGTGAATCAGGGATAATGGTGCATGGAAAGAAACGTGCAGCTGGGATCGCAATGAGATGAGCCATGACCTTATTTACTAGTGGAGTAGTGTGAAAGGGCCGAATAGCCCACTTGTGTCCCTCAGCCTTATGTTCTGATGTTCTATTCAGCCCTCGGACATGCGGAACAGGGGCAGATCGAGGCCACTCCGATGGTTAGGTGCAGTTTTGGAAATGTACTTGGAAAATCCAGGCTGGATCAGGAAGTGACCACCACGCCAACCCCCCAATCCCTGTTTCCAGACTTCTCCTCTCTGTAACTTCTGCTCCAGATGTGGGTCATGTTGCAGACCCAGATACGCTGGCAATACAGCCACACACCCCACCCAGGGTTATAACAACAAATCCTCTGCTCTCCCTGAATGCAATATTGCACAACACGATTTCCAGCAAAATAACCCGTTTCTTTCCAAAAGCATGATGTGAAATGAATAAATAGAAACAGGAGTAGGTCAATCGGCCCCTCAAGCTAACCCTGTGATTTCAGAAGAACATGGCTGATCTACTCCAGGGCTC